>NW_026614289.1:0-127532 GCF_026230105.1 Diorhabda sublineata | reverse complement strand
TACAATTATGGAATAAACGTTTGATTGAATTGCATAGTGACAAATTGAGAAGAGTTAAATGAGCATTAAGAAGAATGGCAATACCAATACTGACAATTTCAGATAAGATAATACCTCGAATGGCTAATGAAGATGATAATAGAAAACAAAAGGGGAAAAGTGTTGATTATTTCATAAAGTACGCGAGGACAATTTGTGTGCTGCATTTACTACTACATACTGCTACCACCACACTCACTATTATACAGTCTGGCGCCGGTTTCGATGTTCTCCTCTAGTTTCTATTTCTTAAAGGAAAGACTATCTTTACTCGGACTGAATTAGAACAACTTTAAAATTCAGTGGTAAGTTCAATAATACTCATCTTGTACTGGATACTGTGAACAATTTGAAATTATTATTATTATAATAATTTTCTAGTTTATGCTCTTTGAAAAATAGTAAATGAATGCTCTCAAATTTTTTCGATAATAATATAATGGGAATCGTATAGAACTGCTTTCTATCATTGATCTTCACACAAATGTTTTTGTAATCCATTTACTTAACATACTTTATCTGTCTTGATTGAACTTCTCAATGAATATGTAACTAAATCCTAATTTTAATGTACGGACAAAAATAATTATTGAAAATTGTGAAGTTATTTTGGTTTTCTAGAAAATCCCAGTGTGACAGATTTTGTATAGAAATTTTAAAACTTTGACTTACATTTTGTATTGATTGATTTCTTATACCTTGTTATTTTCAAAATAAAATTATTTAGATGATGTTTCTGTTTGCCAATAAACAAGAGAATTGTTCAGAAAATGGGAAAGTTTTGAAATTAAGAATGAAGAAAGATCGTTTTAGCTCCATAAAAGGTTATTAGTTTTTCAACTAGAAATATTCAGGTAATTTAAAACAAAATTTGCTCCAGTCTCAACAACTAGGACACGTAAGGATTCGTATTCCTACATCAAAATGAATCATTTGTTGAGATCTCTCTGTGGTAAAGCATTGTCGGTCGAATATAGAAACACTCCGTATTTACTAAGTTTTATATAGATTATGTAAATTCCAAAGATAATAATAATCTTGATGTATTTACTCAACCTCTAGACAGAACTAAATTTATTTATTTCAAAGAAGTTCTGTGTATATTTTAGGATTTAGCTTTACTTCGTTTATTTTATATGTATGTTTTAATACAATTTCAATGTTGTTCTATTTTATACTGTTCACTCCTTTATTGTATGAGCAAATTGAAATTGTTGTCACTATCGACTTGGGCTCCCCTGTGGTGGGTATTCCGAAACCCGATGGGAGTGTCCCACATACTTTTTCAAGCTGGATCCATATTAAGCATATTTGCTTTCGAAAGTATACCAGCGGGGCATTGTCATTCAAACTATTACTAACCATAGAGGCATGTATAGGATGAACCGATTGAGTATCGGTATAAGAACAGCTCCTTTTGAAATGGATGACATGATTTGTCAATGTGCCACAGTTAACGAGTGTAAACAGAACAAAACCCAAGCTGTGGTCTACATGCCTCGCCCCAGTAATGTTGATGAGGTGAGAACTGTATCCCAGACTACTCTACTAAATATCGATTTTTTCTCTATTTGTTTCCCCTGTTCTTTGGAATTGGGCATCAAATTGACGGAAAGGAGCATAAAAATGATTGGCTCGGCGGATAACGCATTAATCATGGAATTACTCATATTTATGACGTTTTAATAACAATATAATTGAATTTTTTTCTGAAATTTAAGGATAAGGCTGAAACTGTTGAAATTAGGTATAAAAAATGATTTGCATAAAATTAATTGGAAAAAATGATTTTTTAACAAACTTTATTGAGAAAATTAACAATTTTTTCTTCTTCTACCATAGCCGGCCACCATGGATAACCTTCGATTTTCGCCCAAACGATATATATATATATATATATATATATATATATATATATATATATATATATATATATGATATAAACAGATTATGTTTCAGTCAGTAATCTTCGTCCTGGTTTCCGAGAGACTCAGATCGCAACCGTTCTAGTTGACAAAAAAACTGGTAAAAAACTTACGGATAAGGGAAATATAAGAATAGGTTTTTGTAAGCTGCACCGTTAGGCAGAGAGTTAATGTGCTAACATGTTACAAATGCTGGGGTATTGGACACACGACGTGGCAATGTAGCGGACCTGATCGATCCAAATGCTGCAAAAACTGCGGAAAGGAGGGACACCAAAAGAATAAATGCACTGAGAAATCTTACTGTTTAATGTGTAGTGAATCTGGTCACAGACCACACACGATGCGTTGCCCAAGATACCGAAGAGATATCACAAAAGGCGATATAGTGGGAACAGGCTAAGAAATGGCTAAATTTGTACAAATAAATCTAGGTCGCAGGCGACCTGCACACGATCTGCTAAAGCAAACAATAATAGTGAACAATATAGACATTTCAATAGTGAGCGAACCGAATAAAATACTCATAAAAGACTCAAAATGGTACGCACAAAAGGCGATATAGTGGGAACAGGCTAAGAAATGGCTAAATTTGTACAAATAAATCTAGGTCGCAGGCGACCTGCACACGATCTGCTAAAGAAAACAATAATAGTGAACAATATAGACATTTCAATAGTGAGTGAACCGAATAAAATACTCATAAAAGACTCAAAATGGTACGTTGATGAAAATTTTGATGCAGCTATAGGCATTACCAATAACGATATTCGTGTCCTAAATAGCGGACGAGGCAAGGGCTTCGTGTGGATTGAATACACAGAATTAGTCGTTTTTAGTTGTTACATATCACTTAACCTTACATTAGAAGTATTCGGAATAATTCTGAACCAACTCAAAGACGCCATTGGAACGCGCAATAAGAAATGCTTAATAGCTGGAGATTTTAACGCGAAGGCGGCAATATGGGGGTCGATTGAAAATGACAAAAGGGGTGATATGTTGTCTGAATGGGCCGCAGACCTAGATTTGGTTTCACTAAATCATGGAAATACTCCTACTTTTTCCCGAGGAAACAGTTCATCACATATAGATGTCACCTTTGTCTCAAATGATATAAACAAAATGTTTGGGAGTTGGCAAGTACTGGACCAAGAAACATTGTCTGATCACAATTACATCTTCTTTGAGATACCGTCTTTAGAAACACAAAAAGTAGCTCCTGAAAAAATTATTAAAGGATGGAAAATAGAAGAAAAGAAAATCCAATACTTCATATCTGAGATAAAACAAAAAATACGAGAAGAAACAGACACCCTAAACCCTCAAGGTCTCATGGCGGCTATTAAAAAGGCTTGTCAACGCACATTTCAGCCCACATACAACTATAGTGGAAAGAGAAAACCAGTATACTGGTGGTCATCACAGATCAGTGAGGCCAGAAAAGAATGCCTTTGTAAAAAGAGATACATGACATGTGCAAACAGAATATCCGGAAGCACAGTCGAAGAAAGAGAGAAAGCAAGAGCCGAATATAAAGAAAAAAGAAATTACTTGAAAAAAATGATAAAAGACGCGAAGAAACACTCCTGGAAAACTGTTATAGAGGAAGTTCAAAACGATGTTTGGGGAAAAGGCTACCAAATAGTGACAAAAAGATTTCTACTAAGACCGAAAACAGAAATCTCACAGGATATCATACTTAAGGAAGCAAGTGGACTATTTCCAAAATATGAAATAACCACCTGGCCACATATTGACATGGTGAGGACGGATATAATACCATGGACACAGGAAGAACTTGTAACGGCAGCAAATAAAATAAAACCAAAGAAGGCGGCTGGACCAGATAAGCTATCACCAGTGTGTAGTGTGTAGTGAAATACCGGCCAGAAAAGTGCCTCGATGTGATGAACAGACAACTGTATGCGGGGTAATTTCCCAAAATATGGAAAGTGGCGAAACTAGTACTAATAGAAAAGCCCAAAAAAAAGGACGATTTGAAAACGTCATACAGGCCACTATGTCTCCTGGACTGCATGAGAAACATTCTTGAACACTTCGTCAAAAATAGATTACTTGCAGAAATAGAAGCAAGAGGAGGTTTTAGCAACTCTCAGTTTGGGTTTCAGAAAGGTATTTCCACTGTGGATGCACTAGCTAGAGTTCTAGAAATCGCAAAAGAAGCAAAACATGTGGCATGGGCAAACCGTAAGATATGCTTACTTGTAACGTTAGATGTAAGAAATGCATTCAACTCCGCACCATGGAGAGGAATAGCTGACAGCTTGAAAAAGCGAAACATATCGCCATACCTAATGCGCATGATAACAAGTTATCTAACGGAGGTAATCTACTTGTAGGTAATACCATTATGGAAGTAACCTGCGGTGTCCCACAGGGCTCGGTACTTGGCCCTCTCCTTTGGAACTTATATTATGACGACTTGTTGCAACTGGATATGCCAAGTAGCGTAAAATTGGTGGCCTACGCTGACGATCTTGCAGTAGTAGTAACAGGAAAGATAAAGACACAGGTAGTAGTAGAAGCTAACATCGCTATTCAAAGAATAGCTGAATGGATGCATTTGAAAAAACTTGATCTTGCACCTGAAAAAACAGAGGCGGTACTTTTGGGTGATCGAAAGGAAGCAAGAAGACTCACCATCGAAGTCTTGAATAACGAAATCACTACAAAACCGCAAATTAAATATGCCGCAAAAAAATGGGCCTACAGCAAGTAAACGAAAAATATTATGTGCAGTAACTCACTCGATTTTGTTATATGCGTCTCCCGTATGGTATGAAACGCTGAAATATACCAAATACAGGGATATTTGCCAAAAAGTGCAAAGAAAGTTAGCTTTGAGAGTATCTAGTGCTTTCCGCACAGTCCCTACAAACGTGCTGTTAGTGATTTCAGAAATAATACCTATAGAACTGCAGGCTGAGGAACGATACAAAACAAAAGACAAACAAAGGAATGAGAAGATAGAGATACGTACTGAAACATTAAATCGGTGGCAGGACAAATGGGAACAAGCAGTAACTGGACAATGGACTAGAAGACTGATTCCAAATATTAGAACGTGGGTAAACAGAAAACATGGAGAGGTGAACTACTATCTTAGTCAAATGTTAACAGGACATGGCTGTTTTGAAGCATACTTCCACAGGTTTAAAATCAGTAATACAACGGAATGCACGTACTGTAGCCAAATGGATGACGCGGTACACACATTTTTCGTATGTGCAAAATGGAACCCACAGCGAATTGAAGTTGAACAATGTGTAGGAGAAACACTTATTCCAGATAATATTTTACACCATATGTTACAGGATGAAAAAAAATGGAACATAGTATCGGTTATGATCCAGAAAATAATAGAGACAAAAGAAGAAGATAGAAGTAAGCACAGACTAAAATAAGTGTAAGACAACGCTCGCAATGCTGAAGTAATACTTAACGTTCCAGCACTCTTCTCAGCAGGTGAATCCACGTACGAGGGGGAAGGGTTTAGTCGGTCGGCAGTACAACAGCCAATAGCCAACCCGACATTATCTAGGCACAATATTGATCAGCCTAGATGTCTGAGAGCAGATTCCTAATCTCCTCCCACCCCTCCAAATATATATATATATATATATATATATATATATATATATATATATATATATATATATATATATAGAAAAAATAAACTTTTGTAACAATTTTTTTAATAAAAACATATTATTAACATCAAACAATATTAATGTGACGGATGTGATTGTTTATTTTTACACAAATAATTAAATCTAGGCTCAATTTGAGTTAGGGCAGATCGTAATAAATTTTCAACGTTTATTAAAGTTGAACGGTATTTTGATTTTATGTAAGTTAATGTGGAAAAGGCTGATTCACATAAATATGTTGTACAAAATGACAGTAATTTGTTCATTGCCATTTCCGATAGTAGGGGATATTCTGATTTGATTTCTATCCAAAATTCATGCACAGGCACTTGAGAAAATCTGAGTCGCAAGGTGGTATCACTTGTTAATTCGGCAAATTCTTCATGTAAACTTCCATATCCTTCAAATGATTATCTATAATTTTTGTTATAGGAGTATCTTTTTTTGAAATATTGTTACTAATTATATACTCGTCAGTAAATGGAAACATTTCGAGCGATCCACATTCTACTCTGTTCTTCCATATAAGAATTTTTTTAACAAACGCCTTAAGTTTATTTTTTAACATAAACATATTAACACAGACTCGCTGCATTGATAAATTCATATCATTGATTTTATCAAAAATATCTGCCAAATAGCATAGCTTGAGAAGCCATAAATTATCGTGAAAATAATCGGCCAAATTAGAATTATGCTCTGTTAGAAATATAAGAACTTCATCTTTTAAAGTTAATAATCGTTTCAAACTTCGACCTCTTGATAGCCACCTAACTTCAGCATGTAGCAATAAATGTTGTTTCGTTTACAGTGGGTTTTGGGTTTGTAGTTGCAAATAAATTGAGTCCAATCTTGATCAATGTTCGATTTATTGAACAGGATTTCAAAAGTGCGTTCAAATAACAATAATAACGGAATAATAATTTCGGAGCACGTTTTTCTTTCGCCTTTCTTTTCGCTTGTGTCACTATTACATGAAACTGTCAAAAGGTGCTTATCGCCTACTAATTTAATAAAATCAGAATACATTAGAATACATAATTACCAACTTTGACTCTATATAAAACAAAAGTATAGTGTGAAGTTGGATAGGGTCAAGGTTGGGTTGGGTTCGGGTCAGCTGTCAATTGATCAATTCTCAAGACTCCTCCTTAATCAATTTACAGCGAAGTGTCTCAAAAACTTTTCTGTTGAGTGCTTTTGTAAAAATGTCTGCAATCTGTTTGCTGCTCTCGACGTTTGCAGTGTCACAGTGTTGCCGACGTGTTGCTGAATGTGTTTTCGTGGTATCTCAATGTGTCTCTTGCCTCTGGTTGTCTTTCCTTCGTGTGCATTCTGTAACATGTGAATCGCTGACATGTTGTCGATTTTCAGAGTGATCGGCTGATCACTTTCCAGGATACCAAGTTCCAGTGCGAGTCTCTTGATCCAGCACACATCTCCAATCACAGATACTGCGGCTGGGTACTCGGCTTCTGCGGTTGAAGTCGCTACCAAACACTGCTTCTGTGAGTAACAGACTACTGGTCCTCCTCTCATCACCAATACTCCATTTGTCGACTTTCCTGTCTCAGGGTCTCCTCCGAAGTCTGAATCGGTGTATGCTACGAGTTCTTTGCCTCCTCCGAAGTAGATTCCTGCTGTCACTGTCCCTCTCAAGTACTGGAATACACGTTTCACCATCGCCTGATGGCTTTTCATGGGATTGTTGCAGAATCGACTGAGGTAGTTCACGGCGAAACTGATGTCTGGTCGAGATATTGTAGCGAGGTACAACAAACTCCCTATCGCCTCGCGATAGTTGTTCTTCGCCGGTAGTGCCTCGTCGTTCTTGAAATCTGTTTTCTTGGTGATCATTCCTTGCTCAATTGGTGTGGATACTGGGTTGCACTGTTCGAGTTTCATCCTCCTCAAGATCTTCTCCGTGTACCGAGGCTGATTCACGAAGATTCCATCTTTGTCGACCTTGATTTCTATGCCCAAGTACGTCAACTTGTCCTGAACTTTCTCACTGTAAGTGATCTGAAACTCCTTGCTTATTTCCTTCAAAAGTCTGTATATTCTCTTTTCATCTTTCCCAATTATCAGTCCATCATCCACGAAGAGTGAGAGCATAATGCTCTTGTCCTTGTTATAGTAAATACACGGGTCGTCATCTGCGTTGATCAGGCCAACTTTCTTTACAAAGTGTGTAGTGACTCTCTCGTTCCACATCTTTGGGACTTGCTTGAGTCCGTAAAGACTCTTATCCAACCTGCAAACTTTACCTGATCCATCGTCGAATCCTTCAGGCTGATTCATGTAGATGACTTGTTCCAGATTTCCATACAAGAATGCCGTTTTCACATCGAACGATACCAACTTCATTTTCTCTGACGCAGCGTGACTTAGTAGTAGTCGAATCGATGCATGGCGGGCTACTGGGCTGAATGTTTCCTTGTAGTCCACTCCTTCCTTCTGTTCAAATCCTCTGGCTATGAGTCTGGCCTTGTATCTTCCATCTGCTTTCTCTCGAAGTACCCACCGACATGTGATAGGTTTCACTCCTTCAGGGCAGTCCACCAGTTCCCAAGTTTTCATTTCCATTAGCGAGTCGTACTCCTCATGCATTGCTTTTCTCCACTTTTCATCTTTAAGTGCCTGACTCACCGGAATGTCTTCAGCTTCACCAATCATGGCTACTTTTGCGCTCATTCCTCCATGTCTGTTATTAAGTACATAGTCTTTCAGTCTCGGTGGTGGTTGCAAAGTTCGACGATCTCGCAAACTTCTCCTTCCTGGCTCTTCTTCTGGCGGTTGTGTCCCACTTTCGTTCTCACTTTCCTCTTCAGCACTTTCTCCAGTCGTCCAGTTGTCTTCTTCTTCGACTGACTCACTGCTGCTTTCTTCTTTCTTCTCAAGTGTACCCTCTGTTGCCGATGTCTCAACTTCAGTGCCTTGCCTCTGTCGTATCCTCTCCTCGTCGAAGATAACATTGTCTGAAGTAATGACCTCTCTTTTCTCTTTCATGTAAATCCTGTAACAGGGCGAATCAATGTCATAGCCAACCAGAATTCCCTTTTCTGATTTTCTATTTATTTTGCCTCTCTTTTGTACTTGGGTCAGCACATAACATTCACAGCCAAAAGGTCTCAGTTTCTCAATCTTCATTTTCCTTCCAAACCACAATTCTGCTGGACTCTTTCCTGGTACGTTGCTGGTTCCTGTCTGGTTGATCGTGAAGATCACGTGGTTCATTGCCTCTGCCCATAGTTTCTCGTTCAATCCATCTTCATGTATCGCTGCCCTGGCTGCTTCGACAATAGCTCTCATTTCTCTTTCAACCCTTCCATTTTGCTCTGGCGTGTGTACATTCGTAAAGGTGTGAAAGATTCCCAACTTGTCCATGAGTTCTTTCGTTTTTGCATTCTTCAGTTCCGTGCCGTTGTCCGATCTCAGGCTCTTCACTCTCCTTCCTAGTTGATTTTCTACAAGTCTCAGGTAGCTGGCAATCTTCTCAGGGGCCTCACTTTTCGTCCTCATGAAATAACAGCTTCGGTAGTGAGTGAAGTCGTCCTTCAACATGAGCCAATACTTTGCTCCTCCCAGGGATGGGATGTTCATCTCTCCAGTGTCGACATGAACAAGATCTAACGGCTGCTGGGCTGTCTTGGGATTGTTCGGATGTGCGGATCGATGTTGCTTGCCATATGCGCACCCTGTGCACATATAATTATTCCAGTCATCAACATACTTGATCCCTTTCCTTTTCAGTATGTCCCTCACATACTTCACGTTTTGATGGGCGAGTCTTTCATGCCATACTTTAATCGATTGAACCATCAAACTTGCCTCTTCTTCCTGTTCTTCTCTTCTGAGCATCATTTTGTATAAATTTCCTTTGCGCCTTGCTACTGCCACAACCTCGTTGCTTTTCTTACAATGGAATATCGACTCGTTTTCATCTGCCTTCTGTACATGTCCCTTGTCTAACATCTGACTGACTGAGAAAAGATTAAAGTTGTGATATGGTACATAGATCACATCTTCATGTACCACTGGATACCACTTTTGACCATCAAAAGCCTCCATCTCAATGTTACCGACTGCAACGCCATCTAGCCTAGTTGAATCTCCGATCACAATTGGGATTGGCTCGTCCAGCTCGACAAGCTGTACAAACCATTCTCGATGAGACGTCATGTGTTGACTGGCTCCACTGTCTTGATACCATGAAGTTGCCCTGTCCTGCGAGATGTCGTTGTCCACTGTCGAGAGAGCTGTGGTCAAAAATGCCTTCTTGGGTTTTCCATTTGCTGACTTATTTCCTTCTTCTCGGGATGGACAATCCTTTGCGAAGTGGCCTTTCTGCTTACAATTGTTACATGAGTATTTCTTCTTGCAATACTCAATGTACTTCTGACATGCCTTTCCTCTGCACTCCTTGATCACGTGACCTGGCTTCCCACATTTGTAACATGTGAACTGTGACTTGTCCTGCTTGCTCGACGACTGCCCTTGTTTTCCACGTTTTGCCATGAGAGCGTTGCTGGTACTGCCCTCTGCGTTTGTCGTCGGTTCTCTAAGCTGCTCGTCCTCAAGTCTCAGACGTTCGATGAGTGTGTCCAAGTTCTTTGCATGTCCCGTCACGTTGTTCCACGCAGTTCTGCAATGTGCGTTTTGGCGGTAAGACACTCAAAATCCTCGTCATGACCCAACTTTCTCTCATTGGATCATTTTCAGTTGACAATTCCTCTGCCAAGTCCATGATCTCCATACAGTTCTCTATTGCTGACTTGCTCTCATCATACTCAAAGGTAAAGAATTTGATTCGGGACGTTTCTAAAGTTACATCAGTCTTTGTACTATATAAACTAACTAATTTGTCTATCATGTCTTTGGAAGTTTTACAATTAGCAATTTTGTTAGCTATCTTACTGTTTACATTTAAACCTATCAGTGTTTGAGCTTTGATATCTTTCTTGGTCCAAGCTGAAACAGTTCCATCTGACGCAGCACCTGCTGGTCTGACTTTCGTGCCTGATACAATCTCAAACAGGTCTTTGTTCTTAAGTACTAGGTTTAATTTAAATCGCCAAGAAATAAAATTGACATTCCCCTGACTCTCTTCACTTAACATCTCCAACTTTAAATTCTACAATTTGACTGACTTCTGACAATTTTTTTTAAATAAACAAAATGAATTTACAATCTTTCGTGGCGATTTTCTGACTTAAAACGACTTGCGTGTGTGTTGTTCAACGTTGACTTGCTGTGCGAGCCGGAAGTGGTCGTCTGACTGACGTTTTGAACTGCTTTCTGGACTTCGCCGTCGCTTTCCTGGCTTTATTTACAACAAAACCCTTTTACAGCTGCCCTGGGCCCATAACCTGTTGTTTCATTTACAGTGGGTTTTGGGTTTGTAGTTGCAAATAAATTGTGTCCAATTTTGATCAATGTTCGATTTATTGAACAGGATTTCAAAAGTGCGTTCAAATAACAATAATAACGGAATAATAATTTCGGAGCACGTTTTTCTTTCGCCTTTCTTTTCGCTTGTGTCACTATTACATGAAACTGTCAAAAGGTGCTTATCGCCTACTAATTTAATAAAATCAGAATACATTAGAATACATAATTACCAACTTTGACTCTATATAAAACAAAAGTATAGTGTGAAGTTGGATAGGGTCAAGGTTGGGTTGGGTTCGGGTCAGCTGTCAATTGATCAATTCTCAACAATAAACTTGTATAATCCGAATGCATATCAATGCACAAATTTTTAAACAATCGACTATTAAGTGCTCGACTTTTAATAAAGTTAATGATTTTGACTGCATCAAAAAACACATTGTTTAATTCTGGTGCAATTTTTTTAACAACAAGTGCCTTTCGGTGAATCATACAATGTGTAAATGTAATATGATCATTTCCAACACAATTTTTCCAATTTAATCCTTCTTTTTCAAAAAACTCATTTACTTTTTTATATATATATCTTTTCCACGAGTATGACCTTCCAGAGGACGACAAAACAGTATATCTTCATGAATGCTTTCCTCATAAATATATCTTACAAAAAGTAACAACTGTGCCATTTTTGAAATGTCTGTCGACTCATCCAGTTGTATTGCAAACTTTGAGCTGTCTTTAAGCCTCATAAGAAGCTGTTGAAATTGATCATTGCTAATGTCTGAAATTCTTTTGGACATAGTGTCATTTGATAATGGAATTTTACTAATTTCAGCAGCATACTGTTTTCCATAAACAATTTCAGACATTCTTATAGCTGCAGGTAGTTAAAGTTGCTCTCCAACAGTAAAAGGCTTTTTCGTTTTTGCTATCAAATACGAAACTTCATACGATGCCAATAGATATTTATCATTCAAAGTACCATACTTCTCCAAAGTGTTCTTTTCTTTATTTGATGTGTGCAAAAGACGCTCAAAATATTCTATTGGCGTTGTTGATAACGTTGCATGTTTAGTATTCAAATGTCGTTGCAGTTTTGACGTATCACAAAGACGCCGCAAAAGAAGCTTTCATTTAATTTTTTTTATTATTCTTTTATAAAAATAATATGCCGATTCGCCTAGCCTAGCTTGATTATGCTTCCGAATTGTATGTGTAAGTTGTAAGGTGATGCGGCGTCTGGGTACTTATAATCAATAAGTTATCTTGCAAACACTGACGCCGGCGGCCAGACATCAATGTCGAACATTCAGTTGAATATCGAGGAGCGCGTTGTATTTATTATTTTAAATGCTACTTCCATATTTTCATTTATAGGCCCTATATAACAGTTTTGCATTGCCACTTTTTTCAAAAAATAGTTATAATAAAACTACAATAGTATTTTGTATGATTTTTATTTGTATTTATATTTGTAGTACTAATTTTAAAATTTTATTTATAATGATTGGAAAGTATCAGATCTTTGCGACGCTTTTTCAGTAGTCTCGCAAAAATAATATTTGCGTTGCATAGTATATTTTTTTGTGTTGAAAGTGAAAATGGCAACATACTAGTACGCTGTGAAGTTGGCTCCTAGTGATATTAGACAGTTTAGGTTATTGCATATATATCATTATATTAAGTTATAACAATAAAAAGGATATTTTTATTATAATAATACTAAAAACAACAAGTTATGGGTCCGAAACTTTTCACTGTATAAATAAATAATTCGGATTACGAAACTAAAAACGAAAATTCATTAGAACAAAAAACTTTTCTGTAAACTGTAACATAAGTGGAATAACTTTAAAAGCATATAGAATTATGGACTTGGTTATAAACCGCATAGGTACCGAGTAGTATTCATGATTATGAATATATAAAAACATACATTTGTACATACATACATAACACATATTATGAGCTGTACTGGTAAATGATGAAATATTTGAAAAATTGTCTAAGCTGTATGAAGGAGATACAAAACAATTAAAAGGTAAGGTCACTCAAAAATTTTTCAGCTATACCTATAAGAGAAATGACAATCAATATATCTGTATTCATAAGCGATAATAATAACCACAATAGGAGGCAATGAGTACACATTTAAAAAACTAGAAGATCAAAGCACTATGAAATATACAAAACGTGACATAAGCGTAAAAGGTATTGGAAACAAACATTTTGATGAATGCTTTCTTCAGAATGTTATAATATTTTCACTGGAACACAAAAGTTAAGTATCAGACTGGATAATAGAATACATAAAAATGGTTGAAACTAAATTTGATACAAAAGTTCATTAAGTAAGATCGGAAATAATGAAGAATATACGAGTAAACGAATGAAAGAATATATGAAAAAATGAGGTACCATTCTTGATTACACTCCAGCAAACTTCTCATAACTTAATGGAAAATTGGATTGAGGGTAAACCTTGGACACTAAGTAATCTAAGTGTATTTGGCTCAGATGCAAGGATATTCGAATGGATATCGGTTCAGGAATAAAATTGAAATACATGATATAAAAATAATAACTAGGATATTAAAAGATAATGAAGAAACCAGAAGTCAAAAACAAGATGAAAGTAATGTGAAGAAGAGCCACGATGAGGAAAATGATGTTGAAAACAAAGAACAAATAACAGTAAAGTGAGAAGTCTAAAATAACATTGAGGAAAACAAGGAACAGGAAATAAGGAAATCAAAAAGAAAAATTTCTGACCTATTGTGATTTTTCAACAAAAACAATATTATTTCCTTAAGAAGCTTGAACAATTTTGACAGCACTTTACCTCTTGAGAGCCACCATACTTCACAATGAAGCAGGAATGCTTTGTGCTCACTTCCCATTCCATCACACAGAATAGCAAAAAGTCAGCAAGTTAGCAAGCAACTTCAGTACTTTCATCAAGTTGATGTGAAAAGTTTTTTTTTTAAACTGTAACTGTGAATTTGAGCGATTTTTTTATATTCTTTTCTGTGAATGAAACTTCAGATTTTACCCTAGAGAGTGTTCTGATCCTTTTTTAGCTGTCAAAATGAATATGCAATAGATGCAATTGTAGTTTGTCTATTTTGCTCACCAGAAATTGATGTTTTCATTAGTGAGTGTGACTTTAAGAATAAATTTCGAATAAGAGGTGAGAATGCTTATCATTTGAACTGAACTTGAATGTTACAATCATACATAATTTAGAATTGTATAGGTATGAAGAAATGGAAAATGGAACCGAAGATACTTACAATATTAAACTCAAACCTGAATGGATGCAATTATGGAAAGAACGTTTGATTGGATTGCACAGTGACAAATTGAGAAGTGTCAAAGAAGCATTAACGAAATGATTGGCAATATTGCAAATTCCACATCAGATAATACTTTCGAATGGCTAATGAAGATGCTTATAGAATACAAAATGGGGAAAGTAAATCAAATAATAGAGGTAAATATTTAATTACAATAAATATATGTAAAAACTCATGATATACATATTGATTGATTGATTGTACAATGAATCGACACTGAGGACATACACACAGCTGCCCAAAATTTGTTGAATGAACATATTACAAAAGTAAAAGTCCTTAAAGATACTATGAAGATAAGAAGAATATTCACATTGAGACATCCTAGACATATACTACTATACCACACTCACTATTACACTGTCTGACGCCTGTTTCAATGTTCTCCAATAGTCTCTATGCGTTTTGTACCAAGCAAAAAAATATTACCGAGTATAATTTGATTCAAGATCGTTAGTTGATTGAATTAGTAAACTCACTCTCTACTCAATAACAACATTCTGTAGGCTAATGTAAAAGGCTTTTCTTGGGTGATGGGATAGTTAAAAAATGTTTTTGATGAATTTAAATGTGAAAAATCTGTCCCCACTGTCATGAATAAATTCGGCGCATTTTTTTATTAAACTAGTTTTTCGCTACCACAAAGTCCTTGCAAAGTACCCAATAGGTCCCTTGCTTCGGGTAATTCATCAGTATTCATTTTTGTTTCCTGTTCCTTTTTTATTGGAACTTCAATACCAGTGACATTATTAGAACATTTTTCTTATTGGTTTTAAGAGAGTCTCACTCTTGGAAGTACTTACAGTTTCAGATGAGTGTAATAATTCTATTTAGGAAAATTTAGGTGAAGCGGCTCTTTCATGCATTGTTGTAAAATACAGAATATTCAATAAATATGCATATTGATGAATATGATTTACACAAGCTAAATGCTTTTAAGACGTTGGCAATATCTAATACTAATGAATGAATCACCTCTTCCCAAATAGTAATTACAAAGCCAGATCGATGAGTCCATCACTTTTTGAAGTCCCACCTGCCAACTGAAACGGCAACACTGCACATGTCAATATACAGTGTTGTTTAATTACTATATTTATACACGAAAAAATTGCTTGTTTGGCTCTGCAGTCAACGTGTTAATCACGGAATTACTCATATTTATGACGCTTTAAGACAATATAATTGGAAATTTAAGGAAAAGGTATTAAAATGATAAAATTTGGCATAAATAATGATTTGCATAAAACAAATGAAAAGATAGAGTTTTTCAACAAACTTTATTGAGAAAATTAATAAATTTTTATTAAAAATTAGAACGGAAATTTGAATTCTGACAGAAAATTTTCTTAAAAATCACGACATTGTCACTCAAAAGTATCTTTCTGCTATTCTACTTCTTGCTTCTCCTCTTCTTCTTTTTCGTAGTCTTCCTTTAAGTGAATTGCACAGTGACAAATTGACAAGTGTAGAAGAAACAATAAGGAAATGAAGATGCTGATAGAAAGCAAAATGGGGAAAGTGAATCGAATAATAGAGGTAAATATTTAAATACAATAAATATATGTAAAAACTTATGGTATACATGTTGATTGGTTGATTGTACAATGAATCGACACTGAGGACATACAGACAGCTGCCGAAAATTTGTTGAATGAACATATTACAAAAGTAAAAGCCCTTAAAAGATACTATGAAGATAAGAAGAATATTCACATTGAGAAATCCAATACATGTACTACTACTATTACCACACTTACTATTAAACTGTCTGACGCCTGTTTCGATGTTCTCCGTTAGTCTCTATGTGTTTTGTACAAAACAAAAAATATTACCGAGTATAATTTCATTTAAGATCGTCAGTTGATTGAATTAGTAAACTCACTCTAAATAACAACATTCTGTAGGCTAATGTAAAAGGCTTTTCTTTGGTGATGGGATGGTAAAAAATGATTTTGATGAATTTAAATTTGAAAAATCTGTCCCCACTTTCATGAATAAACTCGACGCATTTTTTTATTAAATTAGTTTTTCGCTACCACAAAGTCCTTGCAAAATGAAGTACCCAATAGGTCCCTTGCTTCGAATAATTCATCACTATTCATTTTTGTTTCCTATTTCTTTTTTATTGGAACTGCAATACCAGTGACATTATTAGAACATTCTTCTTGTTGTGTACAAGTTATGTTAGTTTTACTCGTAGAAGCACTTAAACTTTCAAATAAGTGTAATAATTCAATTTATGAATATTTAGATGAAGCGGCTCTTTCAGGCATTGTTGTAAAATATTAAATATGCATGTTGATGAGTATGATTTACATAATCTAAATGCTTTGAAGAGGTTGGCAATATCTAATACTAATGAATGAATCACCTCTTCCCAAATAGTATTTAAAAGATCCAGAGGTTAGTCGAAAAAAAGAAAAGAAACAGGGGTAAAGCTGACTTTGTTCATAATCAATTTGGTACTACGGCGGTTTTGTGGAAAGATACAAAAGAAGTAACGCTGCTTTCAAAGTGTCATGGAAATGATATGACCTTTGTGAACAGAAAAGAAAAAGATGGTAATAAAAAGGAAATTCCTTGTCCTGAAAGTGTCGCCAATTACAATAGGTTCATGGGGGGTGTTGATCTTTCTGACCAATTGATTGGTATTTATGACATGGATCGTAAGTCTTTGAAGTGGTAGAAAAAAGTTTTTCACCGTTTGCTTATGACCAGTGCGGTAATGCATGGATTATTTGGAGAGAAATACATCAAAGAAAATTTCTTACCTGGATTTTCTGGTTCCACTTGCAGAGTCAATGATTTCTGAGGCTGGAAAATATGACACGGTTGCTAGAAAACGCCAATACGGCAGACCATCAAAATGACCCAAATGGTTATTGAATGTTGGAGATCATCTTCCAAATGAAGGACCAACTCGTAGGAGATGTCACAGTTGTGAAAAAAAATAAGAGAGAAAAACACACAACAACCTTCTGCTCAGCTTGCAATGTTCCTCTGTGCAAAAATTGTTTTTCTAGTCTTCATACATAAAAATTTGTTGTAAAGAAAATTGTAATGAATACCATTGGTTTAAATATGTCCCGCAAAAAGTTTCCACTGGGATCTATGTGTCCCACTACCCCCCAGCTATCCCCTTGAAATAAAAAATTAATCAACAATTTTTCCATACCATTTGAGTGTTGAATAGCTCATTAAGCTGTTGAGTACCGTAACAGAAATTTTAATTTTCTCCACAATTATCAAATTTGGAATGGAACAACCTATATACTATTGAATATTTTACATCTTTTCTATTAGATTACACGTATAACTGGTTTTTTATTGATCCCTGAAAACGGCCTAAAAAGACTAATTCTAACCTACAGAGTGTTCTGTTCCTTTTTTAGCTATCAATATGAATAGGCCATAAGATGCAAATGTAGCTTGTCTATTTTTCTCACCAGAAATTGATGTTTTCGTTATTGAGTTTGACTTTAAGAATTCTTTTTCTTTGTACTGAAAGAAATACATATGTTTTTCTTTTGTGAAAAGTCTTTTGAAGGTTTCATACTCTCATCAGCAAATAATTCGAAACATAAAACACACTGAAGTAGCAGGTTGTCATCTGTGCCAGTAACCACAAAAACCATATTTCAAATTATCAGCAATGTACTTACGGTTCGGTTTTGCCTTCTTAGTGACTTCTTTTAAAAATTCTAAACTAACCTAATAAAAATAAGTTTTGCATTGAGATGTTTATTATTATAAATTATTAATAAATGAATTTTGTCTTATCACTTGTTTTTAAATAAGTATTTTTAAGGCAATTACCATTTAACCAATCTAATCACTTTGTACAAATTAAACATTATATGTGCAAATCGAACTAAACGAGTAATGGAGAACTGTTCTGAAAAGTTTTGATTGTATGTGACTTGGTTGAGATATTATAGATTATAATGGAGACTAGCTAAAACGTTCAAATAAGATGTGAGAATGCTTATGGTCACAAACGTAAATGAAAATGATTTCTTTTTGAACTTGATTTATACAATTATAAATAATTTCGAATTGTATAAGTATGAATGTATACAATTATGGAATGAACGTTTCATTGAATTGCATAGTGACAAATTGAAAAGAGTCAAATGATTATTTCATAAAGTACGCGAGGACAATTTGTGTGCTGCATTTACTACTACTGCTACCACCTTACACACTATTACATTGTCTGACGCCGGTTTCGATGTTCTCCTCTAGTTTCTATGTGATTTGTACAAAACAAAATGTATTACTGCGTATACTTTGATATCAGGTGGTTATTTGATTGAATTAGATACAAACAACTACAGGAAGAGGTGATTTATAAGATATCAACTGTTTTTGGTATTTGTAATAACTGCAAATTATCAAAGGATTATTTCTTAAAGGAAAGACTATCATTACTCTGACTGAATTAGAACAACTTTAAATTCAGTGGTAAGTTCAATAATTACTCATCTTGTACTGGTTACTGTGAACAATTTGAAATTATTATTATTATAATTATTTTCTGGTTTATGCTCTTTGAAAAATAGCAAATGAATGCTTTCCAATTTTTTCGATAATAGTATAATGGGATTCATATAGAACTGCTTTTGTTACTTGCCATTTTTCTGGATTAGAAAGTTTCTTCACACAAGTGAATGTAGTGGACAAGCCAGTCCTTCATCAAGTGGATTTGAGGATAACTTTGAGAATGAAGAGGTATTTCGACTGAACTGACTTTGGCTATTTAGAGTATATAGATACATTTTTCAGCAATTTTCTTATCATAATAACTGCAAAACTCGCCAGAGATTACAGTCTTTCTGATTAAAAATAATCGAAATTACTAAATATCTACACGAATATGCAAGGTATGGTTCAAAGTTGATAAATATATCAGTAGAAAATTGTTTTCTAAACGTAAGTTTAATACATTCCGTACGAGGATGGTGTAGAAGTATCTAGCCTGACTTAGAGATGGCTGTCCTTGCTTTGAAAATACCAGTATTAGATAAAAAGTCATGTATACAGCGTATGTTTCAAGCTTGAAGACGCCACGTTGTTTAGTACTTGTTCAGCCATCAATAGTGGATGATTTTGATCAATTTGTAAAGATGGAAACCATCGGTCATCGTTTTGTGATGTTATCAACAGTAAAATATTGGGTAGCAGAGTTTAATCGCGGCTTTACGACCTACAATGACCAGCATCGCAGTGGTCGACCAAATGAGATGACAACTCCAGAAATGTTGAAGAAAATCTACTGGATGATAGTCGACTGAAAGTGCGCGAGCTAGCAGACACAGTAGGTATTGCAAAAAGTGTGGTACACTCCATCGAGTGTTTGGCCTTATTTGAAATAGAGCCGTTCCATAATCATAGATGGAAAGTGGTTATATCACTTCAAACCAGAAACAAAGAAATAATAAAAACAATGAACTGAAAAGGGGGAAGCGGCTCCAAATAAGACAAAGACCGTTCCATATGCAGACAAGGTCATGGCGTCGGTTTTTAGGGATGCGCGTGAGATAATTTTCATTGTCTATCTTGAAAGAGGAGAAACTATCAAGGTGAGTATTATGCGAACTTACGTTTGAGTTGAAAAATCAAGCAAAAACGGCGGATATTTGCTAAGAAGAAAGTGATAATCAATCAAGACAATGTATCCCTTATTGATTAAAGTTTGAATTGTTACCTCATTCACCCCATTCGCCAGATTTAACTCCCTAGGATGCTCGCTTTGAATTTTACTATGAAATGTTCTACTATTTTTAATATCAAATTTTCATTCTTATCCCGTATATAAGACACGTGTTTCTAAGAACGTTTCGTGGCAGAACAATTTTTTTTACTTAAGCGCAAATGTCATAATTATTTATCTACCACATAATCATTGATAAATCACGTTAAAATTTGATTGAAGTGGAGAAGTGGTTTTAATCATTATAAGATATATTACATATACATATAATATTAAATAACATGAGGAATTTAACATATCAGTTTTAAAATATTTTCTGTTCAAAATAAGCATAATACATCTACTAATGGTAATTATTTTTATTAAATGCTTATCTGTGTACTACTAATCATTGCCCTGGTATTCCAGGCAATTCCCACAAAAATTCAAATAAAATTCTATTCGAGAAGTTGATTATTTTTACTCCAATAAGAATAAAAACTTTGAGAATTAACTATACAATCATCATTATCATTAAGTATTTCTGTTTATGATAATTACTTTTTTAGTTCATTATTTGTGGACTGAAGGACTTTTTACTTGAAAATAATAATTTATCAGTTAATATCAGTCAATTTAATGTTTAAAACTTGATAAAAATTCGTAGCATGAGCTTTTCTGAAACATCTCTAAACCAATATGCAATATGTGATAAACAAATTCAAGGCAAGAATGGGCAAATAATTCTCTTAATTTTATCAAATATTGTTAAAGAGATCTGTGACTGCATTATTCTTTTATGTCGATCAATTTCAACTAGATATAGCATCCAGTGTTATGGAATTGATGTTAAGGTCTTTTTAACATTTAAATTTCTTGTTTCTATGTATATGAACCATTTCTGAAAATTCCTTGTACTTGACTCAATATCTTCTTTTGAGAGTTGAGACAGACTTTATGTCCTAGTGGTTCTATCCGAATTTTCCTGGGTCTTCCTTTTCTTATATATTTTTGCTTCTCTTATTAGACATTGTGTTTCTCTTTATATTGTCATTATTGTAGTGGAGTGCATAGAGCTCTAGTACACTGTTCTACCGTTGATGGATATTCTTCATTCGATGATGGTCCTGAAATCCCTTTAAAAATTGTCATAAACAAAATTATAAAAATACTTGTTAAATTTGGAGTTGGGAAAATACCAATTGTTGGTAAGGTATTTGCATCCATTTTGTGAATATGTGAATATGAAAGTTCTTTTATTACGGACTTTCCTCGTACTCACAGTGGTGAATTTGAAATACGTTTAATTGATCCAAGTTTACGGTACAGAGAAGACCATATAGGCTTAGTGTAGAAGAGAGACAAATAGTTAGAAAAAGAATAAATGAATTACTTGAAGCTAATATTATTCGCCCTAGTAATTCACCGTTTGCTAGCCCTATCTTACTAGTTAAGAAAAAGGATGGATCAGACCGCTTATGCGTTGATTATCGTGAATTAAATAAAAACACAATAGCAGACAAATTTCCTTTGCCGCTTATTTTAGATCAAATACCTAGACTTAGAAAAGCAAAATTTTATATCAGTTTAGATATGGCCAGCGGTTTCCATCATATTCCCATACATCCAGAATCTATAGAACGTACGGCATTTGTTTCTCCTGATGGCCAGTTTGAATTTTTAACAATGCCATTTGAACTTAAAAATGCTCCTTCTGTTTTTCAACAAGCAATTTTAAAAACATTACGTGAGCTGGCGTATACTTTCGCTATAGTTTACATAGACGATGTATTAGTAATTGCGGATACAATAGAGGAAGCGTTTGAAAGACATCGAATGGTATTAAAAATTCTTATAGATGCCTGATTTTCATTCAATTTTTCAAAATGTTCTTTCCTTAAAACATCTGTTTCGTATGGGTATGAAATTAAAGACGGAGGAGTTCGTCCAAACCATCGTAAAATAAATTCTTCAACAATGTTACCAGTTACCCGCTCCTCGGACTTACTTTCGACGATTTGTCCCTAAATTTTCACAAATTATGTAACCATTATATGCCCTTATCTCAGGTAAAAAAATATATTGAATGGATTGGGGCACATGAAAATGTTCGACAAGAAGTAATTCGTATTTTAACCAATGAACCCGTCTTAATTATTTTTGACCCGGATTATCCCATAGAACTGCATACCGATGCTAGATCCGATGGGTACGGAGCAATACTTATGCATAAAGTAGATGGTAAGAATAAAGTTATTGAATATTTCAGTAAAAGAACAAGTCCAGCTGAGTCCAAATATCATTCTTATGAACTCGAAACTATGGCTGTTGTTAAATCAATAAAACACTTTCGGCATTACTTGCATGGACGACAGTTTACCGTTGTGACGGATTGCAACTTTTTAAAGTCCTCTCAAAAGAAGATTGACCTTAACGATAGAGTACATAGATACTGGGCTTATTTACATGTTTTTCAATTCGATATAGTTTATAGAGAAGGCAATCGCATGGCTCTCGCGGATCAATAAAACACTTTCGGCATTACTTGCATGGACGACAGTTTACCGTTGTGAGGGATTGCAACTTTTTAAAGTCCTCTCAAAAGAAGATTGACCTTAACGATAGAGTACATAGATACTGGGCTTATTTACATGTTTTTCAATTCGATATAGTTTATAGAGAAGGCAATCGCATGGCTCTCGCGGATTTCTTTTCTCGAAATCCTTTGCCCGATTTGCCAAAACAAATTAATAAAATTGAAGAGAAACGTGTAAAAATCGCGGAAATATCGGTCGATTGGCTTCTTGCCAATATCTAAGTGTTTTTTAAATAATTATTTTTGTTAACTCCACTTTATGACAAAAAATAAAGATAATAGATTCTATAGTATTTTGCATGGAAATCTACAAACTTATTATGGTTTTCTTTCCAAATGAACCAATTTTAAAATTAGTACTACCCAAGTTTAATTTTTACTGGCATTCGAATTTTACAACTCTATAATTGACGTACAGTTTTCAAGTGCGTACAATAAAATTAGGAGTTAGTTACATATTCATTAATAAATTTAATTAAGACAGACAAAGTGGGTTAACTAAAGGGATTACAAAAACATCTATGTAAAGATCATTAATGGAATCTAACACTATTATAACAAATCAAACAGATTTTTTATATAGAGAAAAGTATAAATTGAAAATAACTTCTGTTAATAAAGTGATTTTATAATTACAAGTAACTTTTTAATCCAGAAAAATGGCAAGTATCAAAAGCAGATCATTATATCATTATACTATTATAGACAAAATTGGGAAGCAATAATTTACTATTTTTAAAAAGCAAAAACCAGAAAAATGACACAAGTATAGTTCAAATTGGAGGTGCTGCACTAATTGTTACAAAACAACTTTACATTTAACTTTTATTTATATTTAGTTCTTATTAGGTATCTAATATAGTTACAAAAAATTCATTGTTCGATTGGTTCTATTTCTGTTCTTTAGTTATATTATATTCATCAAAATCATCAAATAGTCATCTCTACTATCACAAAATAAAAAATATTTTGTAGATTTTCTAACTATTCAGCACACCTGTGTATATACTTTTCAACGTATATGTGATATTGTTTATTTGACGTTCTTATTTTAAAAATACGTTTTTTTGAGGAATTTTTTACGTGGTCGTAGGAAAAATAGTGTATACAACTTGTTGGGAAGTGTATTTTGCATATACATATCATACATAAAATACAAACACTTGATAAAGTTAAATTTGTTTTTAATTTTCAATTCGTAAAAGGCGGACCTTTAAAATGTTAGTCGTAACAGTTATTCCTAAAGAATTGACAATAATTTCGAAGCAGTTTGAACGGTATTAATTTAGGGGACAGATATTTTGTGGAACGTAAAGGGAGATTTCAGACCTTTCTTTTTATATTAGGTTGAGAGTAACACTTGTTAATTAAAACTTTTTAATCATACTAACCTTATTTTTTGGGTTTTATTATATTGTTTATTATATTATTATTTATATAAACTTTTATTGGATTTGAGAAGAAAATCACGTTTAAAAAAGAAGAAGATTCTGATTATGCAAATATCAATTACTTTCTCTTACCTATGTATTCGGCCGTAGTTAACATGAAGATACTATTTTATCAATTTGGAATCTTTAATCAAGCGAAATTGGAATTAACTAATGAGGATATTAACATGTTAAAGATGTGGATGAACAATCTTATAGAAGATGAAGATGGGACAGTTCATACATTAATAAAGTTTCTGTTGACCAATACTGTTTAGAATATGAGACCTGTTTTCCTGATATAGCGTTGGTTATCCACTACGAAAATGGTGATTCGATAAATTTAGCAGAGGCATCTTCCGAAACAATTCCGATAGATTTCAAAGGAGCTTATTTGAAAAAATTGACAGTATGGGGATGTAATGCATTGGATATGTTTGAATTTTTGTTTACAGATGGTCGTACAGCATCATGTGGATCTAATGTGTGTTCAGCAAATGTGAATAACATTTTGAATTAAATTATCATCATATTGCTGGAATTATGATCACCAATGTTGCCACCGGCTTAAAAGGACAATCCCCCAGCATATCTGTATCGTATCAGTTAACCCCAGAAGAATGATCCGAGGATTTTTTTCTTCATTATCAAGTTTTATATATTTTAAATCGATAATAAAATGTATCCATCTAACAAATTTTCGATTTTTTTGAAAATCCTTCATTCCAATATAATCAATTCCAAATATATAAATATTCGTTTCAGTCCTCTGATCTTTGTCAGTTATTACCACTCTCACTTTAAAATCAATATTACCAATCATATCCATTTCTTTTTCGGTCTGCTTCTTATTCTAATTCCGTCCGTCATTTGTACAATACTATTTGCTTCCTTTCTGCACACATGCACCAACTACCTGGCTCTTTCATTTTCAAACTTTCCACTATTTTTCGGAGAATTTTCCTTACTTACCTTAACACATACTTGTATTTTTTTAACACTCGGCAATCTTTGTGGCTTTGGAGATTGCTGTTTTTGCTTTAAAAATATTATTTGAGAACCCCATTATTTTGCTACTCGATTTTCTAGCGATTTAGTATTCGTAATCAGCACACCTAAAGTTTGTTCTTGGTAGCAGCACTGGAACTGGACCAGTGCAGGCCAGTTCATGAGTATATAACTGCCAGTGCAACTACCAAGAACAAACCTCTAGATCCGCCATACTCAAAGTGTGTAATTTCATTCTAACTTGAAACAGTGCATTTTACGAGGAGAGTTTAACATCACGCCGCTCTTCAATAAAACTTTATGGCAAACCTATTGCAAGCTCTTTACTTACACCGATCCCTGTACAAAATACGAGAGTCAGAAGATTGAAAAAATATATCTCTACAGTAGTCCAAATATTTAATCAGGACGGCACGCGCCTAGATAAAAAGAATAGACTTAATACTTAAGTTTAAGGTGATTTATTTATGCTTTATAACTCACCGATGAGATCCGCAAGCCGCTTTAGCATTTGTCTTGATGAAAACCGACCGCCGTTATTTACTTGTGAGCGCGCAGTCACTTTGATAAAAGCCGCCGCTGAAATTAGACGCTATAGTTGTAAACAAGCGACTTTCGGCTGTATAACTTCAAAACAAGTCGAGATTGTTTACACTGCATTTTTTGTGATATTTGTGATAATGATGCAACGACGTCAAGTTCCACGGTTTCAAAGACGAAAAAAAGAAAGTATGATGAATCATATATCAGTTTCGGATTTGTTGATTCCAACGGCTCATCTCTCTGCATGTTAGGTAGTAAACTGCTTCCTAATAGTTCCATGGCACCTGCCAAGTTGCGCCGTCATTTAGGAACTGTACACAAGACAAGAATAGAGAATTTTTTGTACGTAAAAAAGAACAGTTATTGGAAAGTCAAAAAACTATGATGCAAGTAACCCAAACTATCAATGAAAAGGTCACAAAGGCATCATATTTAGTTAGCTATCGCATTGCACAAGAAGGTGAAGCGCACACTGAGTTTTTAATAAAACCATGTGTGATAGACATAACAAAATGTATGCTCGATGAAAAATCTGCAAAGCATATTTCTACTGTGCCACTATCAAACGATACTGTTTCACGTCGAATTCATGATCTGGCAAGCTACGTCAAACAAGAGCTATTTACACGTGTACAAAAAACACGATTCGTCTTGCAAATGGATGAGTCTACTGATGTCGCTGGTCTGGCTATCTTGCTGGTTATCGTGAGATATCCATATGAAAGTTCTTTTCAAGAAGACATGCTTATGTGTTCACCGTTGCCCACAAACACTACCGGAGAAGAAATTTTTACTATTATAAATATATTTTTTGAAGAAAATAATCTCAGTTGGAACGAATGCATTGACATTTGTACAGATGGGGCTAAGGCGATGACGGGTAAAACAGCAGGAGTCGTGTCACGAATACAAAAAAAAAGCACCTAATTGTGGTTCCAGTCATTGTCTCCTGCATAGACAAACACTAGCAATGAAGCAAATGCCGTCAAACCTAAAATTAGTAATGGATGAAGCGGTAAAAATTATTAATTTTATCAAATCGCGACGACTACAATCCCGATTGTTCTCATTATTGTGTGAAGATTATGGTAGCAAACATAAAACACTGCTGTTCCATACAGAAGTGCGATGGCTGTCTCGGGGTAAAACTTTAACAAGGCTATTTGAAGTTAAAGCCGAGTTACAAATGTTTCTTTCAGATACTTCTTTTAATTTGAAAGACCGTTTGTATGATAAAACTTGGTTGTTCCGACTGTCTTACATGGCGGATATCTTTCAAAAACTGAACGAATTAAATTTATCATTGCAAGGTAAACAGACAACAGTGTTCCAGGCCAGTAACAAAATAACTTCCTTTAAAAGAAAATTAGATTTTTGGATTATTTGCGTTAGTAAGAAAGAAATAGAAAGTTTTACGTTACTCAGTGAGTTTGTTAGCGATAACAACTCAAAAATGTTTCAAGATGATGTATTTGAAGAATTAGTCCAATATCTCACTTCGATGCGCGCATCTTTTGAGAAGTATTTTCCCGAAGAACAGAATACAAAATTGAAACTGAATTCATGGATTCATAATCCCTTTTTACCCACCTTGCAAAAGCCCGAAAGTATGTCAAATGAGATATATGAATCTCTTTTAGAAGTGTCATCAGACACAAGTATGGAGTCATTGTTCAAAACGACGACATCTCTCAACGATTATTGGTGCAGAATCCGTGACGAATAACCAATGCTTGCCAAAATGGCTCTGAATATTCTTCTTCTATTTCCAACAACATATTTGTGCGAAACAGGATTAATCAAAAATAAAAATCAGTTACATTCTACGTTTATTATGCTTATTAATAAAGAATTTACTTTTAGAGACTATTGTTTTATTGTAGGGTTCCGTCAAGTATTTCGCTTTACAAAAGGGTTCCGTCACTAAAAAAGTTTGAGCACCGCTGCTCTAGATAGTCGAAGAACTCATTCGTCCTTTACCGTTGCACTTTATTATTTTCGCCATTCTTCCTAAAGACAAATCTTTTTGATACCTGTATCAATCGATTATAGACTTTTTCCATTCCCTACAGGATCAGGATATTAAAATTTTCATTATTTCTTCATTGTTCTCATTAACAGGCAACAAAGAATTTTATTACGAATGATTACCCAATCACCAGCATTGGTTATTGATTTACTAATATACTATATTCGCCTTAATTTATATATCTTTGAAAAGTCTAACTTTTCTTTTTTTCTCAACATATTCTCCATTTTTTTTCAACACACTCCTGTAGACGGTGCTCCTTGATTACTGATGATCATATATTTTACTCCAAAAACTCTTTTGAATGATACGTGGATACTAAGAAATCGAAAGAATATCCCGATGATATGTTTAATCTGAATTTCTGATATTTCAACTGAGGAGGATTTTATAACGTCAATGAAATGATTAAATATGCAAAAAGCACAATGCACAAATTTCATTTTTTGCTATAATTACCGTTTCCACGAGGAAACTCGATATTCACACATTGGCGTTGAAATATGTGATTTTATAATTTTGGTATGCTAAATATTTTGTAAAACCAGCAGTGATAATTCTATGATTAACATAGGTATTTCACATTTAAACTGCTAATGAAACAAAGTGGCTTCTTTAAGACGTTGAAGGGTTGGCATTACACTGTCCTCTTCCAATACGTATCGTTAAAAAGAGAAACAACATGTACCGAATGGTGAAAATAAAATAAAACATAAACGTTATCTAGACCCAAGAATAGTTCACCAATAGGATTGATCAATCCCATAAGACGTACATACGCCAATTCTTGAGCCAAGTCAAGTGATGCTTACGTCACCTGCAGACCTCGACGGCTTGTTTACCATTTACGCTGTGCGGTATTGCTTGTGTTTTTGTTAATTCGAAAAGGTCGTACAAGTGATTGAAGAGTTGGAAATTCGTTTTTCACTTAGTTCTACGTTTTAAAAACTATTATTTGTGTGTATTATATATGTGGAGAATAGTGAACAAAGACAATATTATTGTTTAAGGCAAAATAATCTTGTGAGACTTTCAAGGGTAGGTAAAAATGTTTTGTTATATTAAAGCTGGATTTAAATAGCAAAATAAAAATTAAAATCCAAGTCAGTTACTGGCTGAAAGAAAACCAGCTGAGCAGAAATTACAATTTAATTGGCTTATTTAAATTTCTATTCTTTATACACCACAATAAAAAATTAAAAAAATGGGCGAATCATAACAGCGTTTTTGGTCGGTTGGTTTGCATTTGTCCAGCAACTAATCTAGATTTTTATTTTACTTTTCTTTGCTAAATGAAACTTTGTTTGATTTTAGTGCATGTAGTATATGTCCAAAAATCAAAATGCCTGGTACACGTTGTGCTGTGTATGGTTGTGGTAATACCTATAAAACAAGGCAGCAAGAACATGAATATTTTATATTTCATCGGTTTCCCAAAGCTAAAGATCTTGTTTCCCAAACTATGAGAAAAGAATGGATATTACGATGCAAACGGGAAGATAAATTTAACCCTGATACTAGCTACATCTGCTCAGTTCATTTCACAGAAAAGGATTATGAAAGAGACTTACAGAATGAATTATTAGGTTGGTGAATTATTTAATTGTTTAGTGTAATAGTTTATAGCTTTCAAAGTCTATACTGTCCCAAAATGATTTTGGTAATGAAATTTAGTAACTCAATTATGTATATGTATTTTAGGTTTACCACTACGAAAAATATTGAAAAAAACCGCTGTTCCTACTTTGGGATTGTATTCAAAAAAATCAACAAGTGAAGCTAGTAGTTCAAGCATCAGTTCCAGAGAAGAAAGACTGGCCAAACGAAATGCAAAGGAGGAAGTGAACAAACTTTTAAAAGTAGCCACGTTAACAGCTCCTATTAATACTTTTTCTGATGATACCGAAGACCATAATCCTAAATCTTTTGGAAGTATTCAGTTTGAAGAGCATGTACCAGAGCCTTCCACTTCATCAACCCCCAACTTTGTCCCAGAAAACTATGATTATAAGGCTTTGTACAATGAGTCTGTAGAGAAATATGAAAAGTTAGAAAGACAGTATGCTCTTTTAAAATCCAGAAGTAATATAAAAAGCACAAATATCAAAAAACTTAATGAACAATTGAAATATTTCAAAAATAAATGCTATAAATCTAGTCCCAAGGTAACATCTCTGTTTCAGAGAAATGAAGCTGCGTCTGCTATACTTAGAACTGTTCTTACTCAAAACCAAATTGATTTATTGTTAAAAAAAAAGAAAAGAGTCAACTGGACAAGAGAAGAAATTGCAACAGCCTTTACGCTAAGATACTACAGCAAGAAGTCATATTTATTTTTAAGAAATAAGTTGCATTACTCGTTACCTGGTCTTTCATCATTAAGAAGGTGGGCTTCCCAACTAAACCTTAATCAGGGTATTTTGAAAGATGTTTTATTTCTGCTGAAACTAGCCGGAGAGTCATTTTCTGATTTTGAAAGGACAGTAGTTTTACAGTACGATGAAGTGAAGGTCAAGAAAACTGAAGAATATAATATTGCTCAAGATGAAGTGCTAGGACCACATAATTATATGCAAGTAGTCATGGCTAGAGGGCTCTTTTCAAACTGGAAACAACCAATTTATATAGGTTTCGATCAAAAAATGACCAAATCTCTTTTAATGGATATTATAACTGAACTGCATAAAATAAATTTCAATGTAGTGGCATGTGTGAGCGATTGTGGTGCAAGTAATGTGGGATTATGGAAACAGTTAAATATCGATATTAATCAGACATCTTTTAAGCATCCTGTTAGTGGTAAGAATGTGTATATGTTTGCCGATGCACCTCACCTGCTAAAACTATTACGCAACTGGCTACTTGACAAAGGTTTTATGCTTGAAGATAATTTATTCGTGAATAAAAGTCCACTTGAAGCTCTGGTAACGCTTACTGATAATGAAGTAAATCCCTGCTGGAAAATTAACAAAAAACATCTTGATGTGGAAAAAACTCTCAGACAAAATGTAAAACTAGCTGCTGAATTGCTCTCCAATAGTGTTTCCACTGGACTTTTGCGATACAAGCCTGGACAAGACAAAAATATGTCAGAAAATCTAGGGCATTTTATTGCTGACATAAATGCATGGTTTGATATTTTCAATAGCTATGTTCCGAGGGCAAATATACCTACAAAACATGCTTATGGCATAGATTTAGAAAACCAAAAACAACACCTCAACAAAATTTATCAAATTGTAAAATCAATGAGAGTAATTGGAAAAAATTGTTTGATGACATTCCAAAAAGGTATGTTAATATCAATATCTTCATTACAGCTACTTTATGAGGACATGAAAGAAAGTATGGATGTAAAGTACATATGCACCCATAAATTAAATCAGGACAGTTTAGAAAACTTCTTTTTCCAAATGAGAAGTAGAGGAGGGCCAGATGAGCATCCGTCACCTTTATCTGCGATTTACAGGATTCGCATGATTTTATTAGGAAAAAATCCTGGTATCTTAGGGTCAGGTGTCAACACTGATGAAAAAGTACTGGAAGAGTACATCGCCCCAAATGTTTTGAAAACTGCGAATGTTGCCAGTGAAGCTGAGCAGTCCTTTGATATTAACGAAACGCAAGGCAGTTCTTCTTTTTCATCAGTTTCATCTGATTTATACTCATGCTCAGATTATCATCAAAATTCACAGGAAACGACTAATGATGCTCTAGAATATATTGCTGGTTATCTTGCTAAAAAATACAAAAATATTTTTCCAAGTCTGGGTGATTTTACATACGAAACGACACAAGAACTCTCGTATATACTTAGTATTCCTTCTTGGATTCAACAACTGTCGTACGGTGGTCTCACTAAGCCATCAGAAGAATTTTTTAAAAAAGTTAAAACTTGGAACACTTATTTTGAAAGCCATCATGGAGAATCGTTCAGAAAAGGGCCAGGTGTTGTTTTTAATTTAGCAAAGAAAATATTTAAAAAAGATTCGAACTATCCATTTAAAATAATTAAGGCTTTTTGTAAATTAAGGACTATAATCAGAATAAATTTTAGAAATCTAAAAGCTAAATTTGAAAGCACGAATTTGAAGAGAAAGTCTGTAAAAGGGGATGAAGATGACGGCAGAAAAACTGGAAAAAAAATGTTCAAAATTACTCATTGACAGATTTCTACCTATCTCTTTATTTTATATATCTCATATTTTATTATTTTTCTTAAATTTAATAATTTAGATTATTATTAGAAATATTTTTCATAAATCAGTTTAAATCATTTCATTTGTTTTTACTTTTTAATTTTTAGTTTAAAGTTTGTTAATGGCTTCTGTTTTACTAATTATAAAATACAGATCATTTTAAAAAATAATTCATTTTCTTTAATTTCTTTTCTTCATTGTATACCTATTATAAATGGAACTTAAAATTAACTGAATAATTGGATATTGGATTTTAAATTAATATTAATTCATAATAATGAATAAAACTTAAAAAAACAACTGTATTTTTGTTAAAATTGGCCTTTAAACTCATCAAATAGTCTAGCTCAACAAAGAGTTAAGACCGGTCGAGGTCTGCAGGTGACGTCACGTATGGCGATTTTTCGCACGCACATGGCAGACACATTCAGTTTATTGAGCAATCCTATTGGTGAACTATTCTTGATCTAGACCTACGCTAGTGCATCTTTATCTTGATATCTGTCAACTGTCTTAATAATTTTACTACCACGTTTCCTACGTTGAGTATTACTTCAGCCTATAGGGTAGGCCACAAGCAGCACAGCCACGTACCGTATCCAAATATGTTGCAATAGAATATAACATACAGATCTAGAATATTCAATAATTGTATGTAGTTAATTCTTTCTGATACTTAAACTTGTAATAACAACTCAAAAACTCTAGTTTAAATAAAAGACAATCTTCCAAATATTAACATCTTTAATTATTTTCACCAGCACACCTTTCCCTAATCCATAATATTATTTATCATTGATAGCTTTTTTGTTCTTTATTTGTAAACCATATCTAGAAATAATATTTCCCTATTGCAGCATATCTTGATGTGGAACGTGGCTGCGCTGTTTGTTGTCTAGCCGGTACGATTTCCCAGCGTAGGGAACGCGGTAGTAGAATTATTAAGACAGTTGACAGAAAATAATAATAAATAACTTTTCTGTAAATAAATATAGTAAAGAATTCTTTTAATGGTTCATAAACAAATTTTGAGTTCTATTTCATTAATTTTAATACAATATTTATTTTTTTATTTTGATATTCATGATGTAGGCGATTTACTGACTAATATAATTATGCAAATTGACGGAGGTAACATGTTACTATAAACAAAAATCCAAAAAAAATATCACGAACCACATATAAAAAGGTCTAAGAAATAAGAAGTTGAGGAAATATAATATATGATAAAAATAAAACAATCAATTAAGAATTTAAATCTTTTAATTTGAAGATTTAGAAGAATCTACTGTGCTACTCTAACGTGCTTCATTTCTTTCCATAATTTCAGTTTCCTCTTCCATTAATATTTTTTTTTCAAATTTTTTTACTTCTATCAGTGGATTGGCTATTGATATAAGTTGATGGTTCAGAGACATTTACATGAATACTGTATTCACTAAAGTACACATTATAAGAATCGATACATTTTTCTGGCTGTAATTTTCCCTTGCTTTTGCTCCCTGACACTACAGTAGATTTAGTCTGCAAAACACAATGGGTCACATGCAAAACATCAAATAACTTAGTCTTTGCTTCTTTCTACAAGTTTTTGTATTTAGCTTGGAGTTGTTGAATCTTTCTCAAAATTGGTAGTGAGAACTCTTTTTGTTATCATTATCAAGAATCAACCAGAACAAGAAAAATATTACAATTGAAATTAATAAATGTCACCTATTAAAAATAATTGTTGATTAATTGAAATAAAAATTCTATAAATGATCTAATTTATTTGTTGTGCTATTAAGGGTTGATAACTTTTTCTTCCAATATGTTTCGAAGTGCTCTACTGCTATCTCCAATGCAACAGCCACTTGTTTCTATTTCACTTCAAACCTAAACTTCCAATTATTGATGTTTTCTTAGGGTAACTCAACCACGAGTTCATAATTATTAAGAGATTGTCGAATTAAAATTACTGTTCTTTTTTCTACTTCACAATTGTGAATATTCACTAACAACTTAAACTTCTCATTAGCTGGAATTTGGTGTAGTACAACCTGTATTACGATAGATCGTATAATATGTGACCATTTCATATACCTGTATGTAATACTCCTATATGGACAATATTCATTTTTTTCTCTCGTTCGCGACACTTTGTCTACAGTACGCATGCTTGAGAATGCGCAGAATAGAGCTTAAACCACGGAGGATAGAGAAATCGTTGCCATTCTTCTTTATTTAGAAGTTATAATCTGCAAAATGAGCTACAAAAACCAGTATCGAAAAAATGTTATACCTAGTAATTTAGTAAAAAGTTCAAAATTATAAAAATACATTTCAAGTACTTCATGTTGTTTCTTAGTCAAAATTTTTTTTTAGTTACCAACAATCAGACTTTTTTGTTACGTTGTTTGAATGAAAACACATTAAATGTCACAGTAACTTTATTAAGAATTCGTTTATAATAAGAAAAACCAAAACTATGAATAAAAATAATACAAGTTTAAATGGAACAAAAGCAATAATTTTGTATTTCTACATCAATGATATTTCGTTCTGTATCTTTGTAACAACTTGTGTCCTTAATCCTTGTATATTAATCGTGCATAATCGCAAATGTGTTTCATGAGTCTCGCAACCTTCATAATCGCTTGTAGATTATCTGGATCTACCTCATCATCTGCGTGATTATGATATGATTTTCCAGTTCTGTTTTCCATTTGTTCCGTCTTATTAAATTTGTTTTCTTGAGGAATAATTTCTTCATTCGATCTATTTATTTTTTTACCATACTCTGCATTTTGTTGAGAAAACTCAGATGAAACATTGCAACTGGTGGTATTCATCTTTGGTGAAATGTCAGATTCAACGTTTGGAAGTAACTTTGCTTTTTTTGACATATCTACAATGTTTATGATTTGATAATTCATAGTAACGTTAGTCCCGTAGTATTATGCCGGACGGAGAACTAAAAATTATTATAATAGTGTACGTTCCAACAATAGTGTAATTAGATTATCGAACAAACAATGGATTCAAATATATAATAATGAAAGAAGCATTCGATCTAATTTCGGATTGTTTTTAGATACAAATTGATTAATTTCACTATAATTATAAAAATTATCATAGTTTTAATCCCAATTGTTAGTGCAAGGGAAAATGTTGGTGTAGCGTGGGACTATAAAGTGTGTTCATTTTGTCAATAGTTTAGTAATTCTACATTTGAGTAAATCAAAAGAAATTTATTTTAAACAGACTTATTAGGTATCCAGTAAATCCAATATGTAAAGTTAAGTTTCAAATATATGGGATTTAAGATAACATTCAAGTGATATTTTCAAGTTCTAAAACATTCTCAAACATCGATGTCATAATTCGATGGAAAGGCTACGTATTTTTAAATTAATGTTAATAAGGAGATGTTTTCCTTATCTATCAGTTGATGAATTAGAAGATAAGAAATATAAGGAAAATCCGTAAGCATGTGACCAACTAAGAACAACACATTTTTTGCCAAAAATCGATATTATTCAAAAATGTAATCTTCTTCAAGAGCAATACAATAATTCCAAAGCTTCTCTAACTTCTCCGTGCCGTTCTTGTAGAAGAATTTATCTTTTGCCTCGAAACAGTCTAGACTCTAGACTATACGGTGGATGATGAACCAATTCAAAGTGTAATTCGTTCAATTTAACCATAGTTGCCATCGACTTCTAAATCGGTACATTATCTTGGTAGAACATTGGTTTTTTCTGCGACTTTTCCTTGATTTTGTAGTCAAACGATCTCCATTTTGGAGATAGTCGATGAACAATATTCCATGCGCATTCCAAAATACTTTCCAGCTATCTATTGGACCTTTGGATGCTTCCAGTAAAAAGTCGTTACATTGTTATCACCATTGCATTGATAAATTTCGCAAAACATGTAACTTCGTCTCGTATATATATATAAGTATATATATAATATATATATATATATATATATATATATATATATATATATATATATATATATATATATATATATATATATATATATCTCAACTTTTGATTTTACTGGAACCGTGTTTTTAAAAACTAACTTTATTTCTAACATAAATTCTACCAACAACTTCAATTGATATTTTTTATTACAAACGTGAATTAAATAATTTTCTGGTAAACACAAACTAAGAAATTTTACAATAAAATAAGTTCTTAATCAGCACAATGTACTGTCCACCTAAGGGCAATGGCGTAGGTGACGTCTCCCCCTTTAGAAGCAAGCTTCTCCTGGAAGCTGGATCCCATCTTCTGTTGCCTGCGGGTGATTCAAAATCCACAAGAAGGCCAATATCAATGCTGTATAAAGAAGAATAGTCCAAATACTGGAATGTGAAAATTAGTGTTTTACCTGAATATTGGCGTTACCAGTTGATTTGGAATATCCTTTAATTTTAACCTTTTTAAATCAATCTTCATTGGAGAAACGTGTAATTGATTTAATTTCAAATTTAATTCATTTATTACAAAAGGTTGTCCAAACGTTTTTTTTTGAAATAATAACTCTTGGTTCCTAAATATAATTTTACATGATGAATTTTCTATTAAATAAATGCCTTTAAGAGTTCTCACTTCAGTTTCTTGCTTACATTTTATGATTAATTTTTCTTCTACGGGAAATATTGCCAAAAATTGATTTATCTTCGGAATAATTAAGACATTGAAAAATATTGCCGCGAGTACAAATGTCATTTATAGGTTTAATGACTTTATTTGATTTAAGTAAAAATTTTGAATTAGGTATTAATGTTACGATTCTAATTCAATTTCTGTAGGTATAGGTAACATATAAAAAAGATTAAATAAAATATCATAGTAAATGTGTATCGATAAAAAATATTGTGTTTGATTATTTTCTACTTTACAAACTACGTCTATGACGGCTTCAAATTCTAAAATATTTTTGTTTTAATTTAAATTTAATTCCGCTTGGTAGTAATAATGCACTTTTTGCAACTCTACAAATAAATCGTGAGATTTCCGTTTCTAATATGTCTAGAATTACATTGAATGTGATAATAAGTTCGTTGAATAACTCTTAAATATTTAATATTTTCCGCATTTGATTGCAAATCTAGAATATCTCTTATCTCAAATATTTTCGTTTTTAATAATTTTTCATTATACTGAATGTCCTGAATTGTCTTATTAAAATTATCAATTATTTGGCGACTAACAGAATATTGCATTCCTATTTGATTTTGCAAGTTTTCTTTGTTTTATTTTAAATGTTCCATAATTGATTTAATTCTTTCTCCATCTTCGGAATCCAAGTTTCCTGTAATTGTTTTTACTATTGATCCAAGACCGTTAATTAACCCTCTCTTTGGACTATCTAAGGTAGAATGAATATTAATGTTATCAAATTTTTCTTCTATACTATTCCTAGTGTACTCTATTATATTTACAATATTTTCTGTTTCAGAATGAAAAAATGTATTATTAGACATATTATTTTTAACGTGATTATATTGTATACTTAACTTCTCAACTTATATTCTACGAGTAGTGGACTTAAATTATAAAAATGAACAAAGGTATGACTGGTTTTCTGTAGCTTGGCATATCCAAGATTTATGGGAAGTATTCCCAAGTTATAGGTAACATCTTTAATATTGACTGTTGCTTCTCCGACGGTGATGAACCTAAAATAAATAAATTTTTAGGACGTAAATAAATTTATAAGGAGTCTTTTTAGGGCGTAATAATAATGTTTATCTTTTTAGGACGTATTATGTTTGAAAGATGAATATTTTCTGAAGTATTTTTGTGTCTATTAGCGATTTTAGCTGTTTTTAGTCGGGTATTTTTGCTTTTGATTTCTTCACTTTTATATTTATTTTTGGTTTTACCTTGTGCCTGTTTATTACGTACGTACACTTTAGTGGGTATTGTATCTGGTAATTCTTCACGGCTTTTATTTGCTTTAGAGATTACTTTTGATTTGTTTTCCTGTAATTTTTGATTTAAATTCGAGTATAAAATTTTTTTCTGTCTTTATGATTTTGTATATAATTATTAACTACTAGTTGCTCAATTTCTATAACGAAAGGTGTGTTACTGTTTATGTGTCCGGTAATTATTTCGTTTGATTTTGAATTTCCGTTCGGTGAATCTCAGGATACCTGTGTGATTTTGAATAAATAGGTATTTCATTAGAAGTTTTAATGTGATGTTTTATTTTACTTGTGAAGGTGAACTGATTTCCTTCAACATGAAGAATATCACTATACTCTTGAATTAATTTTAATACAGATTGTTTCTCTTCGGAATTCATGTGTTCAGTTCTAACTTTCGAAACATCAAATTTAACAATTTCACAATAAATTTCATTAAAATTTGGGTTGAGAGTTTGTTCGTATTTATCGAATGTCTCAACACTAATAGAAGGGCATAAATCTACTCGAAAGTTGGATTCTGAAGGATTTAAAATTGTACATAAAGCTATATTATTTTCAACTTTTGTTAAACATTCAGGGATTTCTAATTTTCCAATTCGTGTATATGGTATAATTACATTACCATTTTTTACATTTTCAATATTTAATTTAATTACTTGTTCACAACGTGGAGGCACTACTATACAATTCGTGGATCCAGTTTTAATGTCAAAGTAATTCAATTTAATTTGACTATAAGGAGTCATAAGCAAATTATTATTTAAATCGATAATTGCATTAAGTATTTTTAAATTATCCAATCCTAACAAACAATCAAAATGATCGTGAAATTTGATAACGCAATATTCTAAATTGAGCGGTTTCCTATAAATAAACATTTTAGGGATTGGAATGAGTGTGCAGAAATTTTGTTGACTGCTACCAAAGGCAGATTTTACATGGAAGGGTCTTTTGACATAAGATTTTTTGAAATATTTCTCAACAACTGCTGGTGTCACAAAGGATCTTGTGCTACCAGTATCAATTAAAACTTTAAGATTCTGTTCTGGAAAAATTATATAGGGTAACACGCTTTCTGAATTATTTAAGTTTAACAATTCGATAATGTTTGGTTTGGTTCCGAGGCTGGTGACTCTAAAAAATTATCGGATTCATCATTAGTGCAATCAGTATCGTTTATATCATGGAGTTCTTCCGAGATAAAATTTCTGTTGATTAGGATTGTGTTGGAACCTATTTTGATAACTTTGAGATTGGGGTCTAGATGTATTTCTTGTAGACATACTCATTGGAGTTGGATTTGGACCATTATTAGAAAAGTTTGTATTATTTCTATTAGAAGGGATATAAGAAGTTGATGGACGATTTTGCGGGTTTGATGCGGAATATCGATTAGTATATTGATAATTCGGCATAAAAGTTTGCCTAGGAGGTGGCTGCTTATAAGTATGCTACATTATTTTGGAAATTGGTTTTATTTTTATGTGAATTATTTTGCGTATCAAGGATGAAAAACATTTTTCGGATGATTATTGTGGGTCATTTGTAAGAACATTTAAAGCAATATTCAAATTTTCTGGATTTTTCGTACACATTAATGTGCCTAAAGGTTTTTTTTAGCAATACTCTGAGAGCCAAATTTTTAAAGTAATTATTCAAAATTAAATGTTTACTAACATTAGAATGTGTCGTGAGATAAGAAATTTGAAGATTTAATAAATGTTGAATTCTATTATAAAATTCGAAAGGCGTTTCATTACCTTGTTTCATTTCTGAAAGTTCTATATTTAAAGTGTAAATATCTCTTTTGTCAGCGTAAGTATTAAGAAGTGCATCTTTTAGATTTTCCCAAGTTCTTATCGTACAAGAAGAAATGTTTATGACTGCTTCACCTTTTATTTTTGCTAAGATGCTGGACATCAAATATTCGTTTTGAAAATCCCCTACATCCACAGTATTATAAAACTTACTTACTAATTTCTCTGAAATTTCTATAAACCTAAGAAGTAATGCATTGTTTCCATCAAATTCGGGTATCATATCAAAATACTCTTTTTTTAAAATAGGTAATTGTGGAGTGGCCATTTTATTAAAATTATTCGTAGAAAAAAAGTTTTGGTGATGCTAAGTTAAATTTTATTTTAGTATTAACAGAGTTTGAGCCTGAATTTGAGTTAATTGAATCAGAATTTGAGTCAGAATCGTTAGATGTGTCAAGTAAATAATTAATATTTCCTCTATATGACATTAAAAACACTTACAGCAATAGAATGAAGATCCTTTCCATTGACTCGGACTACACAGGAACAAGCAATATCCTCTTGAATCTTCCGGTTTCTAGCAGATCTTCTAGTTGAGTTACTTAGTTCGCCCAACTAAGAGTTCCAATGATTTAACTTTACTTGTTCGAATAGTCAACAAATCGTAGAAACGAACCGAATGTTATAAGCTTTAACTTTCGATTGACTATCCTACTGACTGCGCCACACGCAACAACAACTTCAATTACAAGACTGATATTTTTAATTATAAACGTGAATTAAATAATCTTTTGGAAAACACAAACTAAGCAATTTTACAATATATATATATATATATATATATATATATATATATATATATATATATATATATATATATATATTTCAACTAAAAAGTCCTTTAGTCCACAAATACAAATATCTGCTTGACAACTAAATTAAACCCTTTCAAGATGCCATACTGAAGAGTTTTCCCTAATAAGTAGACAACCATTTATACCGTACAGTTGTAAACAATTACACAGAGTATTAACAAAACAAAATGGGTCACTTTTGTCAGAATGATTGAAATTGGGCGTACAAACACATCCTTTTTTGTCAGTGTTTATACGAGGTTGTGACGATTTTAACGAATACATGTTCACTTACCGGGCTGAAAGTTCAATTAAAAAGTAATATTATGTGAGATATACAGTTATAAAAATTAACAATAAGAATGTTGCGTATAACGAACAGAAGGATTCTAATTTCTATTTGCCGAAATATTAAATACCTAATACATACCATTACGAAATTTATACAGGTTATTCCAAATCACTTACAACAATGAAATACGGGTTACGTAAAAAAATAATTTTAATAGTGTTATAGAAATTGCCTTAATTTAAAAAAAAAATAGATTTTTAAAGACGTAAAATATTTAATTTGATGTTGGGTTTTACGATTTTTCTACTGAGTAATTATATTTTATATATCGGTTTTTCAAATTTAAGTGTTTTAAAAGTTTTAAAAATATTTATGAGGAAATTCTCTTAATAAAAGGCATATTTTGATATAACTTTTCAAGTTTAGCTCCGACTGAATTTATTGAACGTTTCCCATATAAATTTTATCTAGGAAATTTTATTCTAGTACAACTAACTCACTACAAGTGTGTAGGAATGTAGTGCGTTTAGACTTTTAGTGTGGAGAGTTTTTAAATAAATTAGTGTATCAAGAATTAGACAAGTGTTTAGTCTTACGGCATAGATTAGTGAATTTGGTTTTAATCTATAAATAAATTGAGTAAGTAAACACCAACGTATATATTAAGTCACCCCACTGTTAAAAACACTTTAAATAAATTAGAGAAACATTACAATTTATTCAGTGTTTATTGATAATGGGAATCATAGCTGCTAGCTAGGTGTAAGTATGTATGTAACTAAAATAAAATAAACATTTTTGCTCAAATTTAATTGAATTTTAATATCCATTTGTTATAGGAAAAATATAAACAGTTACTCGATAAGAATAATAGAATTTATACTTCTGGATTGACACAGATCCAAAATCGAATTTCATTAGTTCTGGATGGTCACAGCAGTCATGTTTATTATCCAGCACTGAAGTATGCAAAAAGTAAGTGCGATAAGTTCGAATCCAATCATATGTTTCATTTTTGGCGCTAAGACCACTTAGTCCAAACAAGAAATAGAAAGGTGGTTAAAGGTGGATTCTGGTTATATAGTGGGGCCGTTTGAAATAGAAAAGCTGTTTTGCACCACTTATTTATGCCTAGTTTGGTAACGGGCACCATTCATCAAACTGCAGCATCTTAAGTCAAAACATGGTAATTATTGGAACAAGGAAGAATTACTCAAGTGTAAATTCATATAAAACTTGGAAACCACACTATATAAAAGTAGTTTTGTCAAAACGTGACAATTCCTAGAGGAAAACCGTTTAACTTTCAATTATGTCATTACTTCCAAAGAAATTACATGGCACACTGTTTGCACTAAGTTCTACTACACCAACTCTTAAATTTCTCTGTCTGATGCGCGTTTCGATAATCAAGTTTTCGTCTTCACGACTGAGTAAACAGTTTACCTTCCAGACAGTGTAATTGTGAGATTTCGTGTAGTGTTAACAGTGTGCTCAATATGAATATCACCATCGTTCCTGAAATACTAACATAATCATATACAGGTCGACGAAAAAATGTAATAAGCATCCCGGAGAAAAACTGTCTGTTTGTCTCGGCTGTATCTTAATTTGCACGGTCGGCTATAATAGGTTATTTGTCATCCGTAATACATAAATAAATATTTTTTGCTGAGTGTTATAATCACTTACTTGGTTCTGCCATTTTTGTTCAATGAAGAATCGGGATTCAATAATATAAACAGATTCGTTTATGCCTACAAAGCCGGGAGACTGAAACAGATTATTACTAAGCATGACGCATAAAAATTATCCCATGTATCCATTTTCAGTATACTAGGATGGTTTCAGAAGTACCTAGCTTAACAAAGAAAACACAAAAATTTTGGAAAAAAATATTTTTTTTTCAACTTAATCTCCTTTTAGCTCCATATAATGTGGACATTCCCTCTTCATTGCTCGACTACCAAGCCTTTTTGTCAAGTCTGGGGTCAGAAAATAATCCCAGGGAGCTTAATCTGGCCAATAAGGTAAATGAGGTAACAATTTGAACTTGAATTAATTAATTTTCGCCATTGCAATAACGGATACATTGTCTTGACTGAATAACACTTTCTTCTTAGCAAAAATCCGCCGTTCAAGATAGTGAATGAAAATTATCTCACTCGCATCCCATATTGAAAATGTAAAAAATGGTAATGTAATGATACCATATACACGAATTGGAAAATTAGAAATCCCTGAATGTTTAACAAAAGTTGAAAATAATATAGCTTTATGTACAATTTTAAATCCTTCAGAATCCAACTTTCGAGTAGATTTATGCCCTTCTATTAGTGTTGAGACATTCGATTCGAAAGTTAGAACTGAACACATGAATTCCGAAGAGAAACAATTTGTATTAAAATTAATTCAAGAGTATAGTGACATTTTTCATGTTGAAGGAAATCAGCTCACCTTCACAAGTAAAATAAAACATCACATTAAAACTTCTAATGAAATACCTATTTATTCAAAATCATACAGGTATCCTGAGATTCACCGAACGGAAATTCAAAATCAAATACGAAAAATGTTAAGTGATAATATTATTAGACCATCCAATTCTTCATGGTCTAGCAACATTTGGATAGTCCCAAAGAAGCTAGATGCTTCTCAAAAGCCGAAGTTTCGACTCGTTGTTGAATGAGATCACAATTGGAGATCGATATCCATTGCCAGATATCACAACGTTACTAGATAAGCTTGGAATTTGTCAATATTTCACAACATTAGATCTCGCTTCTGGTTTCCATCAAATCGAAATAGCTGAGGAGGATATTCCGAAACCAGCCTTTAATATAGAAAATGGGCACTACGAATATGTGCGCATGCCCTTGGGTCTGAAAGGAGCTACTGCAATCTTTCAAAGGGTCATGGACAATATCCTAATGGGCATACAGAACGAAAAATGTTTGGTGTACCTTGATGGTATAATTGTGTTTAGTACCAGTTTACAAGAACAATTTAAAAGAAGTATTCAATAGATTAAGAGAGTCTAATTTTAAATTACAAATTGATAAATGCGAATTCTTGCGAAAAGAACTAGCATATCTGGGAAATATTGTCACGTCAGAAGGTGTAAAACTGAACCCAGATAAAATTTTAGCAATTCAAAAATTTCCAATACCAAAAAATTCAAAACAATTAAAAGGTTTCCTTGGCCTGCTAGGGTATTACCGAAAATTTATAAAAGATTTTTCAAACTTAACTAAACCATTAACGATTAGACTGAAAAAAGATGCAATTATTAATGTAAACGATTCAGATTACGTCAGATGCCAGCAATTATGCTTTAGGTGCTATTCTAAGTCAAGGCAAAATAGGCTCTGATTTACCTGTGGCTTACGCAAGCAGAACCCTAAATGATTCAGAATGCAACTATTCTGTAATCGAAAAAGAACTTCTTGCCTTAGTTTGGGCAACCAAATACTTCCGCCCCTGTCTTTTTGGCAGAAAATTTACAATAGTTACCGATCATAAACCACTCCAGTAGTTATTTTCACTTAAAGATCCAAGTTCAAAACTTGTTAGATGGCGCTTGAAACTTGAGGAATATGATTATGATATCGTATTAGAAACGCATAAAATTAAAATTCATTTCATAAGTTCTCAACATCCAGTATCGAATGGAATTGCTGAAAGATTCCACTCTACGATTATTGAACACGTCAGACTATTGAATAATCAAAAGGATTTTAAAAATGAGACTATTGAAAATAAAATACTTTACGCATTATTAGCCTATAATAATGCATTCTGCAACAAAATTGAAACCAAACGAAATAATTACCGGACACATAAACAGTAACACACCTTTCGTTATAGAAATTGATCAACTAGTAGTTAATAATTATATACAAAAGATAGAATAAAAATTTTATACTCGAATTTAAATCAAAAATTACAGGAAAACAAATCAAAAGTAATCTCTAAAGCAAATAAAAGCCGTGAAGAATTACCAGATACAATACCCACTAAATTGTACGTACGTAATAAACAGGCACAAGGTAAAACCAAAAATAAATATAAAAGTGAAGAAATCAAAAGCAAAAATACCCGACTAAAAACAGCTAAAATCGCTAATAGACACAAAAATACTTCAGAAAATATTCATCTTTCAAACATAATACGTCCTAAAAACACTCCTTATAAATTTATTTTAGGTACATCACCGTCGGAGGAGCAACAGTCAATATAAAAGATGTTACCTATAACTTGGGAATACTTCCCATAAATCTTGGATATGCCAAGCTGCAGAAAACCAGTCATACCTTTGTTCATTTTTATAATTTAAGTCCACTACTCATAGAATATAAGTTGAGAAGTTAAGTATACAATATAATCACGTTAAAAATAATATGTCTAATAATACATTTTTTCATTCTGAAACAGAAAATATTGTAAATATAATAGAGTACACTAGGAATAGTATAGAAGAAAAATTTGATAACATTAATATTCATTCTACCTTAGATAGTCCAAAGAGAGGGTTAATTAACGGTCTTGGATCAATAGTAAAAACAATTACAGGAAACTTGGATTCCGAAGATGGAGAAAGAATTAAATCAATTATGGAACATTTAAAATAAAACAAAGAAAACTTGCAAAATCAAATAGGAATGCAATATTCTGTTAGTCGCCAAATAATTGATAATTTTAATAAGACAATTCAGGACATTCAGTATAATGAAAAATTATTAAAAACGAAAATATTTGAGATAAGAGATATTCTAGATTTGCAATCAAATGCGGAAAATATTAAATATTTAAGAGTTATTCAACGAACTTATTATCACATTCAATGTAATTCTAGACATATTAGAAACGGAAATCTCACGATTTATTTGTAGAGTTGCAAAAAGTGCATTATTACTACCAAGCGGAATTAAATTTAAATTAAAACAAAAATATTTTAGAATTTGAAGCCGTCATAGACGTAGTTTGTAAAGTAGAAAATAATCAAACACAATATTTTTTATCGATACACATTTACTATGATATTTTATTTAATCTTTTTTATATGTTACCTATACCTACAGAAATTGAATTAGAATCGTAACATTAATACCTAATTCAAAATTTTTACTTAAATCAAATAAAGTCATTAAACCTATAAATGACATTTGTACTCGCGGCAATATTTTTCAATGTCTTAATTATTCCGAAGATAAATCAATTTTTGGCAATATTTCCCGTAGAAGAAAAATTAATCATAAAATGTAAGCAAGAAACTGAAGTGAGAACTCTTAAAGGCATTTATTTAATAGAAAATTCATCATGTAAAATTATATTTAGGAACCAAGAGTTATTATTTCAAAAAAAAACGTTTGGACAACCTTTTGTAATAAATGAATTAAATTTGAAATTAAATCAATTACACGTTTCTCCAATGAAGATTGATTTAAAAAGGTTAAAATTAAAGGATATTCCAAATCAACTGGTAACGCCAATATTCAGGTAAAACACTAATTTTCACATTCCAGTATTTGGACTATTCTTCTTTATACAGCATTGATATTGGCCTTCTTGTGGATTTTGAATCACCCGCAGGCAACAGAAGATGGGATCCAGCTTCCAGGAGAAGCTTGCTTCTAAAGGGGGAGACGTCACCTACGCCATTGCCCTTAGGTGGACAGTACATTGTGCTGATTAAGAACTTATTTTATTGTAAAATTGCTTAGTTTGTGTTTACCAGAAAATTATGTAATTCACGTTTGTAATAAAAAATATCAATCTTGTAATTGAAGTTGTTGGTAGAATTTATGTTAGAAATAAAGTTAGTTTTTAAAAACACGGTTCCAGTAAAATCAAAAGTTGAGATATATATATATATATATATATATATATATATATATATATATATATATATATATATATATATATATATATATATATATATATATATATATATATATATATACACGAGACTAACTAGAGTTGTATTTGGACCATTTCGACGAAATTATAAGTTACATGTTTTGCGAAATTTATCAATGCAATGGTGATAACTATGTAACGACTTTTTTGTGGTTACTGAGCAGCTAGATTTTTTTCATTCTCGCTCCACCATAATAGCTAAGGGAATTAAATTAGCAAACCAAATTTTAAGTAAAATACAACAGGTAAGGAGTGAGAGCACTTTACAAAGTATTGAAGAAGTTCAAAGGCAGGAGTTCTCTGAAACAGTACCTCCCTTTGAAACCTAGAAAGCGAGGAATAAAAATATGGGAACGCTGTGATTCCAAAACAGACTATACATATGATTTCAATATTTATTGTGGAAAGGATGCCAACAGAGATACCGAATCCACTCTTGGAGAAACAGTCGTCACGAAGCTTTCGTCTTCAATAAAAGATCCAGAGGTTAGTTTATGTTTTGATCGTTTTTTCACGTCGACAAAATTAATAAACAACTCTCCATTTGCTTGTGTTGGCACGGTGATTGGCGAATTTGGTACTACGGCGGTTTTGTGGAAAGATACAAAAGAAGTAACGCTGCTTTCAAAGTGTCATGGAAATGATATGACCTTTGTGAACAGAAAAGAAAAAGATTAAAAAGGAAATTCCTTGTCCTGAAATTGTGGCCCATAACAATAAGTTCATGGGGGGTGTTGATCTTTGTGACCAATTGATTGATATTTATGACATGGATCGTAAGTCTTTGAAGTGGCAGAAAAAAGTTTTTCACCGTTTGCTTATGACCAGTGCGGTAAATGCATGTATTATTTGGAGAGAAACAGATCATAAGAAAATTTCTTTCCAGGATTTTCTGGCTCCACTTGCAGAGTCAATGATTTCCGAGGCTCGAAAATCTGCCAAGGTTGTTAGAGTCACAGTTGTGGAAAAAAGTAAGAGAGAAAAACGCACAACCTTCTGCTCAGCTTGCAATGTGCCTCTGTGCAAAAATTGTTTTTCTAGTTTTCATACATAGAAATTTGTTGTAAAGAAAATTATAATGAATACCATTGGTTTAAATATGTCTCGCAAAAAGTTTCCACTGGGATCTATGTGTCCCACTACCCCCCAGCTATCCCCTTGAAATAAAAAATTAATCAACAATTTTTCCATACCATTTGAGTGTTGAATAGCTCATTAAGCTGTTGAGTACCATAACAGAAATTTTAATTTTCTCCACAATTATCAAATTTGGAATGGAACAACCTATATACTATTGAATATTTTACATCTTTTCTATTAGATTACACGTATAACTGGTTTTTCATTGATCCCTGAAAACGGCCTAAAAAATCGTCAAAAACATTTCAATGTTCTGGTCTATCAGCTTTCAATATATGGAACAAGTTACCGGTTAACCTATTGTCTACAACCTTGGTTGGAACGTACCTTTTAATAACAATGCTCAATTCTCCGTCCGACCAAGGAATATACTGTTTACGTTATAGTGAACATTGATTAAATCTTTAGTCAGCTTCAATATGCCAAAAATAGTTGAGATGTCACGTTCAAACGCTAAATCTGGAAATTCAATAAAGATAAAGGTACATAACACCAGTTGCAATTTCTCAGCTGAGTATTCAAAAAGAACGGCAGACTTTGGTAAAGAAATAAATGGATCGAATAAGGATATTACTTTCCACGAAAAAAAAAATTGAAAAGACGAAACAAATGGGAAAACTAGATATTACCGATCGGAATGACGACAAAACTGGACAAACGTATGATAATCCCGCAAGGAATAAGTTACCTGAAGACAGTTATCGAGAGATACAGAAGGTTGTAAGACTCATATCTAACCTTTACGATTTTTTACTAGCTAGATGCAAAGATGAACTAAATGATGTTGTTAATGCTTATATCACATCAAGATTCAATTTATTTCTATTGTTCCATATTAAGTTTATTAAAAAAATCTATATCAGTATAATTCGTATTGCTAATTTTTTCTATTGTAATCAAAATGTAATTATAATTCCTGTTACATTCCATTTGTTTTTATTTGATGTCCATGTCTCAACGGTCAAACAAAAAATTATGGGCGTTAGCAAAGAAAACAAATCCAAAACGTTGGAAAATTAATAAAAATAAAAAAGCAAAAATTCGTAAACAAATTATCCTTCAAATGGTTTCTATGTATTTTTCGTTTATCAACTTCGCACTTGAATAGAAAATAGCTAAAATTTTTCTAATTTCACTTTGACTGGAAAGAAAAAATGGAAGAAACAGTTTTCATTGCAAAATCCTAAGAATGAGTGCTCGGAAACATTGATCTGAATCTCGTTTTAGGCTAGGATTCTCAATCAACTGATAGGTGATCTTCTTCGGGTTATAGTTTCCTGATTGTTATAGTTTCGTGAAATCTGAAACATTGGAACATTATTTAACATTAATTGTAGCTAATGATGCTTCAAGATATAAAAAGCAATTAACCCTTCTCACCACAAATGTTGTTTATCAAGGTTTCTTTGTCCTCCGAAAAGGTTTTCCTTGACACTATTCAACAACAATCATATATAAAGGAAAATAAGCTATATTGTACTAAGTCAACTTCATCAGTTGGTATGTTACCTAAATGTTCCTTGAGAGCGCCAGAAAATTAAAAAATCCTGCCATTTGTTATTGGTTTGCTGAATTTAAACGTGGTCGTACAAACACCGATCAAGGTGAACGTTGTGGTCGTCCAATTGAGATGATTACTCCAGAAAACATCAAAAAAGTCCACAAATTGGTTCTATCTAATCGTAAAATAAAAAAATTTATTACAAAGTGGATGCCGCGTTTGTGGGTGAACCAAGTCCAAAGCATCCAAAGGTCCAATAGATAGCTGGAAAGTATTTTGGAATGCGCATGGAATATTGTTCATCGACTATCTCCAAAATGGAGATCGTTTGACTACAAAACTCAAGGAAAAGTCGCAGAAAAAACCAATGTTCTACCAAGATAATGTACCGATTTAGAAGTCGATGGCAACTATGGTTAAATTGAACGAATTACACTTGGTTCATCATCCAGCGTATAGTCTAGAGTCTAGACTGTTTCGAGGCAAAAGATAAATTCTTCTACAAGAACGGCACGGAGAAGTTAGAGAAGCTTTGGAATTATTGTATTGCTCTTGAAGAAGATTACATTTTTGAATAATATCGATTTTTGGCAAAAAATGTGTTTTTCTTAGTTGGTCACATGCTTACGGATTTTACTTATATTTTTTATCTTCTAATTCATCAACTGATAGATAAGGAAAACATCTCCTTATTAACATTAATTTAAAAATACATAGCCTTTCCATCGAATTATGACATCGATGTTTGAGAATGTTTTAGAACTTGAAAATATCACTTGAATGTTATCTTAAATCCCATATATTTGAAACTTAACTTTACATATTGGATTTACTGTATACCTAATAAGTCTGTTTAAAATAAATTTCTTCTGATTTACTCAAATGTAGAATTACTAAACTATTGACAAAATGAACACACTTTATAGTCCCACGCTACACCAACATTTTCCCTTGCACTAACAATTGGGATTAAAACTATGATAATTTTTATAATTATAGTGAAATTAATCAATTTGTATCTAAAAACAATCCGAAATTAGATCGAATGCTTCTTTCATTATTATATATTTGAATCCATTGTTTGTTCGATAATCTAATTACACTATTGTTGGAACGTACACTATTATAATAATTTTTAGTTCTCCGTCCGGCCAAATACTACGGGACTAACGTTACTATGAATTATCAAATCATAAACATTGTACATATGTCAAAAAAAGCAAAGTTACTTCCAAACGTTGAATCTGACATTTAACCAAAGATGAATACCAACAGTTGCAATGTTTCATCTGAGTTTTCTCAACAAAATGCAGAGCATGGTAAAAAAATAAATAGATCGAATGAAGAAATTATTCCTCAAGAAAACAAATTTAATAAGACGGAACAAATGGAAAACAGAACTGGAAAATCATATCATAATCACGCAGATGATGAAGTAGATCCAGATAATCTACAAGCGATTATGAAGGTTGCGAGACTCATGAAACACATTTGCGATTATGCACGATTAATATACAAGGATTAAGGACACAAGTTGTTACAAAGATACAGAACGAAATATAATTGATGTAGAAATACAAAATTATTGCTTTTGTTTCATTTAAACTTGTATTATTTTTATTCATAGTTTTGGTTTTTCTTATTATAAACGAATTCTTAATAAAGTTACTGTGACATTTAATGTGTTTTCATTCAAACAACGTAACAAAAAAGTCTGATTGTTGGTAACTAAAAAAAAATTTTGACTAAGAAACAACATGAAGTACTTGAAATGTATTTTTATAATTTTGAACTTTTTACTAAATTACTAGGTATAACATTTTTTCGATACTGGTTTTTGTAGCTCATTTTGCAGATTATAACTTCTAAATAAAGAAGAATGGCAACGATTTCTCTATCCTCCGTGGTTTAAGCTCTATTCTGCGCATTCTCAAGCATGCGTACTGTAGACAAAGTGTCGCGAACGAGAGAAAAAATGAATATTGTCCATATAGGAGTATTACATACAGGTATATGAAATGGTCACATATTATACGATCTATCGTAATACAGGTTGTACTACACCAAATTCCAGCTAATGAGAAGTTTAAGTTGTTAGTGAATATTCACAATTGTGAAGTAGAAAAAAGAACAGTAATTTTAATTCGACAATCTCTTAATAATTATGAACTCGTGGTTAAGTTACCCTAAGAAAACTTCAATAATTAGAAGTTTAGGATTGAAGTGATATAGAAACAAGTGGCTGTCGCATTGGAGATAGCAGTAGAGCACTTCGAAACATATTGGAAGAAAAAGTTATCAACCCTTAATTGCACAACAAATAAATTAGATCATTTATAGAATTTTTATTTCAATTATTCAACAATTATTTTTAATAGGTGACATTTATTAATTTCAATTGTAATATTTTTCTTGTTCTGGTTGATTCTTGATAATGATAACAAAAAAAAGTTCTCACTACCAATTTTGAGAAAGATTCAACAACTCCAAGCTAAATACAAAAACTTGTAGAAAGAAGCAAAGACTAAGTTATTTGATGTTTTGCATGTGACCCATTGTGTTTTGCAGACTAAATCTACTGTAGTGTCAGGCAGCAAAAGCAAGGGAAAATTACAGCCAGAAAAATGTATCGATTCTTATAATATGTACTTTAGTGAATACAGTATTCATGTAAATGTCTCTGAACCATCAACTTATATCAATAGCCAATCCACTGATAGAAGTAAAAAAATTTGAAAAAAAAAATATTAATGTAAGAGGAAACTGAAATTATGGAAAGAAATGAAGCACGTTAGAGTAGCACAGTAGATTCTTCTAAATCTTCAAATTAAAAGATTTAAATTCTTAATTGATTGTTTTATTTTTATCATATATTATATTTCCTCAACTTCTTATTTCTTAGACCTTTTTATATGTGGTTCGTGATAATTTTTTTGGATTTTTGTTTATAGTAACATGTTACCTCCGTCAATTTGCATAATTATATTAATCAGTAAATCGCCTACATCATGAATATCAAAATAAAAAAATAAATATTGTATTAAAATTGATGAAATAGAACTCAAAATTTGTTTATGAACCATTAAAAGAATTCTTTACTATATTTATTTACAGAAACGTTATTTATTATTATTTTCTGTCAACTGTCTTAATAATTCTACTACCGCGTTCCCTACGCTGGGAAATCGTACCGGCTAGACAACAAACAGCGCAGCCACGTTGCACATCAAGATATGCTGCAATAGGAAAATATTATTTATAGATATGGTTTACAAATAAAGAACAAAAAAGCTATCAATGATAAATAATATTATGGATTAGGGAAAGGTGTGCTGGTGAAAATAATTAAAGATGTTAATATTTGGAAGATTGTCTTTTATTTAAACTAGAGTTTTTGAGTTGTTATTACAAATTTAAGTATCAGAAAGAATTGACTACATACAATTATTGAATATTCTAGATCTGTATGTTATATTCTATTGCAACATATTTGGATACGGTACGTGGCTGTGCTGCTTGTGGCCTACCCTATAGGCTGAAGTAATACTCAACGTAGGAAACGTGGTAGTAAAATTATTAATACCGTTGACAGATATCAAGATAAAGATGCACTAGCGTAGGTCTAAATAACGTTTATATTTTATTTTATTTTCACCATTCGGTACATGTTGTTTCTCTTTTTAACGATACGTATTGGAAGAGGACAGTGTAATGCCAACCCTTCAACGTCTTAAAGAAGCCACTTTGTTTTATTAGCAGTTTAAATGTGAAATACCTATGTTAATCATAGAATTATCACTGCTGGTTTTACAAAATATTTAGCATACCAAAATTATAAAATCACATATTTCAACGCAAATGTGTGAATATCGAGTTTCTTCGTGGAAACGGTAATAAACTACTGTGGATAGGTATATCATATTTGACTTTAAAAAAAGTTTAAAGAAGAACGAAAAGTAATATCTGGAATCTGTAGGTTGGATTCAATATATGAAAAGGTTTTTAATTATACTTTGATTATAGCAAAAAATGAAATTTGTGCATTGTGCTTTTTGCATATTTAATCATTTTATCGACGTTATAAAATCCTCCTCAGTTGAAATATCAGAAATTCAGATTAAACATATCATCGGGATATTCTTTCGATTTCTTAGTATCCACGTATCATTCAAAAGAGTTTTTGGAGTAAAATATATGATCATCGGTAATCAAGGATTATGTCTAAGTAGAGGTCACACGGTCGTCAACGGATTGGCGGAAGACTTCTTCGACTTAGAAATACAAGACAACGTCTACAGGAGTGTGTTGAAAAAAAATGGAGAATATGTTGAGAAAGAAACAAAAGTTAGAATTTTCAAAGATATATAAATTAAGGCGAATATAGTATATTAGTAAATCAATAACCAAAGCTGGTGATTGGGTAATAATTCGTAATAAAATTCTTTGTTGCCTGGTAATGAGAACAATGAAGAAATAATGAAAATTTTAATATCCCGATCCTGTAGGGAATGGAAAAAGTCTAGTTGAAAAACTAATAACCTTTTATGGAACTAAAACGATCTTTCTTTTTTCTTAATTTCAAAACTTTCCCATTTTCTGAACAATTCTCTTGTTCATTGGCAAACAGAAACATCATCTAAATAGTTTTAGTTTGAAAATAACAAGGTATAAGACATCAATCAATACAAAATATAAGTCAAAGTTTTAAAATTTCTACACAAAATCTGTTGTAAAAAATTACTGAGCGTAACCCAGCAATTAAGTTGGCAAGGATGATTATTATGGTAAAAAAAATGGTTACTTTTCAGATTCAAGTCATTTTGTGTAGTTTTACTTCTAATATAATAAAAGTATAGAAGAACCTGTATAAATTTCTTTTATTTATACTATAGAAGAAACGAATATTATAACAGGTTATGGGCCCAGGCCAGATTTAATAAGCTTCAGTGAATTTCAAAGTAAAGTATAAAAGCTAACCTAAAAAATAAGGCGTGCCGGCTTGGCTTGTAAAGCAAATTAAAAGCAGAAATGGAATCTGAAAGTGTGAAGTTTACTTTCGCCAGATTAGACAACAACAATTATCAAAATTGGAAATTTAGAATTAAAATGTTGCTTACACGAGAAGGAAATTGGTCTGTTGTAGAAGAGGCAATACCAAATGAACCATCTGTTGAATGGAAACGTAAAGATGAAAAAGCACAAGCTACAATTTCATTAAGTATCGAAGACAATCAGATAGCACACATTTATAAATGCAAGAATGCGAAAGAAATGTGGAATGAACTGCAAAAGGTACATTAAAGAAATAATTTAAGTAACAAGTTGTATTTATTGAGGAAGCTGTATCAGTCTGGTGAGAGTTGGTGAGACTATTAAGGATTTCCATGTAGCTGCATTATTGTTAGGTGGATTGCCAGAAAGTTATTCCACATTAGTAACAGCATTAGATGCTAGGCCAGATGATGAATTGACTCTTGAATATGTAAAGGGAGAACTAATGGATGAGTATAAAAGAAAAGAAGATACCAGTTCAACAGGGACGGCATTAAACAAAAATAAAAAGTTTTCAAAGGAGATGAAAGAAAAAATAGAATGTTATTATTGTCATAGAAAAGGTCACTACAAAAAAGATTGTTTTTTCATGAAGAAAGACAGAAATAAGGGAAAGCAACATGCCAAAGTAACTGTTGAAGGTGATGAGTTGTCTGACTCAGTTTTTTGTTTCAATGTTTCCGGTAACAGTAAAAATAATCTAGAATGGTATATTGATTCAGGGGCTACAAGTCACATGTCAAATAATCCAGAATTATTTATTAAATTGGACTATTCAAAGTTAAATAAAATTATAGTTGCAAATGGACAGGAAATGCAAGTCAAAGGTAAAGGTGATATTTTAGTAAAAACAAATTTCAGGTAAATGCATAAGTTTAAAATTTAAAGATGTTTTATTTGTACCTGAGCTAAGCAATAATCTGTTATCGGTGTCTAAAATTACAAAAGCTGGTTATAACATAAAGTTTGATAATTGTAATTGTTATATAGAAATTAATAATTTTATTATAGCCACAGGAAAATACTGTAATGGTTTATATAAATTAAACATGTTTTCAGAAAAAGTAAATATTGTAAAAACGTGTGAGGAAATGAATAATTGTATACATACATGGCATAGACGTTTAGGTCACAGAAGCCCTGATGATATAAAAATGATAGTAAGTAAAGATTTAGCTATTGGCATAAAAATAAATGATTGTGGTCAGAGAAAACAATGTGTCACTTGTATTGAAGGTAAATTAATGAGGAAATCTTTTCCTAAAAAATCAGAAAGTAAGACGTTTAAAGTTCTTGATATAATCCATAGTGATATATATGGACCTATGAGAACCGCTACTGTTGGTAAAAAGAAATATTTTTTGACTTTAACTGATGATTTTTCAAGATATACCACACTTTATTTATTAGAATCTAAAGATGAAGTATATATTAAATTAAAGGAATTCATTCTAGAAGTCAAAAATATTTTTGGGGTCTATCCAAAAACATTTAGAAGTGATAATGGAGGGGAATATACAGGGGTAGCTGTGCAGAAGCTACTCAAAAGTTTTGGTATAAGCTTTCAGTCGACTGCACCATATTGTCCAGAGCAAAATGGTGTTTCGGAGAGGAAAAATAGAACATTGATGGAATCGGCAAGGTGTATGTTATTAGATGCTAATTTACCCCATAAATATTGGGGGGAAGCAGTAACAACTGCTAACTACATTTCTAATAGACTACATACTAAAAGTAAAGAAAAGACACCTTATGAGTTATGGGTCGGAAAGAAACCTGATTTATCATAATTCATTACATGTGGTTCTCAGGCTTTTGTTTACATTCCAAAAGAAAAAAGATCTAAACTAGAGAAAAGAGCAAAAACAGGTATTATGGTGGGATACAGTGAAAATAGTAAAGCTTATAGAATTCTAGATACAGATACAGATAAAATTATTATAAGTCGTAATGTAAAATTTAATGAATTTCTGAATCAACCTTTTAAAAATATAAATAATTGTAAGGCTGAAACTAGCAACTCAGATCCTGATTCAGCAATTACTGTTGACCTACAAACAAAAACTAAACCTGGAGTGGATGATAGTGACATGAATGAAGAAGGTGGAGGATCAAATAATAATATCAATGAAGAAGAAAATGAAATTCCAGAAGAAACTGGAGGTGAAAACTTTGAGGAAATTAATGATCAAGAAATTGTAACCAGATCAGGAAGGGTGTCAAAGAAAAGAAATTATGAAGGTTACATTTCATACAATGTGATGAATAAGGAAACTTATAATGAAATGCAAGATCCAAAGACCGTAGATGAAGCGATGTCAAGAAGTGACCGAAGAAATTGGGAAAAAGCAATGGAACGAGAGTACGAATCATTAATGAAAAATGAGGCATGGATTTTAGTAGACCGTCCATCAAACAAAAATGTTGTGCAAAATAAGTGGGTGTTTTGTTTAAAAAGGAATTCAAATAATGAAATACGATATAAAGCACGGCTAGTTGCAAAGGGTTTCACACAAACCTTTGGTATAGATTATTTTGAAACTTTTTCACCTGTAGTTAGATACTCTACAATAAGAATATTGTTTGCTTTATCTGTAGAATTAAGTTTAGATATTGACCACTTAGACGTAGAAACCGCATTTTTAAACGGAAACTTTGATGAAGAAATTTACATGGTGCAACCTGAGGGGTTTATTCTAAAAAATAATGAAAATAAAGTATGTTTATTAAAAAAGGCTATATATGGATTAAAACAATCCTCCAGAATTTGGAATATTAAAGTAAAAAATGTCTTAAAAGACTTAGGTTTTCAGCAATCAAGTTTTGAACCATGTATATTTTTCCAAAACAAGGACAAATTTATAATTCTAGTGGCCTTTTATGTTGATGATTTTTTAATTTGTTCAAATTCCTCAGTTTTTAAAACCAACCTCAAACAGGAATTGTCAAAACAATTTAAAATTAAAGACTTGGGTCCAATCAAATATTTTTTAGGTTTAAACATTGATTTTGACAAACAAAACAATTTGATTAAAGTTAATCAGAGGAACTATATTTTAGAATTATTAGAGCGTTTCAAGTTAGGTGATGCTAAAACTGTTTTGACTCCTATTGAAGTCGGTTTAAAATTGAAGCCATATTTGTTAGTGGTTTTTTAAATGAGTTTTGTGAGACTAAGCCCTTAATTCTTTTCAATGACAGCCAAAGTGCACAAAAATTGTTAAAAAACCCTGTTTACCATAACAGAACTAAACATATAGACACTAAGTACCATTTTGTAAGGGAAGTAATTGAAAAAAAATTTGGTTGAAATTAAATACATGCCTACTGAAAAAATGGTAGCAGATCTTTTAACAAAAGGGCTGCATAATCCCAAGCATATTTTTTGTACTAAAAATATTGGTCTAAATTAATTGCTGGTTTAAGGGGTAGTGTTGTAAAAAATTACTGAACGTAACCCAGCAATTAAGTTGGCAAGGATGATTATTATGTCAAGAAAAGAAAAAAAAATGGTTACTTTCAGATTCAAGTCATTTTGTGTAGTTTTACTTCTAATATAATAAAAGTATAGAAGAACCTGTATAAATTTCTTTTATTTATACTATAGAAGAAACGAATATTACAACAAAATCTGTCACACTGGGATTTTCTAGAAAACCAAAATAACTTCACAATTTTCAATAATTATTTTTGTCCGTACATTAGAATTAAGATTTAGTTACATATTCACTGAGAAGTTCAATCAAGACAGATAAAGTGTGTTAAGTAAATGGATTACAAAAACATTTGTGTGAAGATCAATTATAGAAACGAGCACTATTATACAAAATCAGAAACAATTTTTCTATATAGAGAAAATTCTAATTTCAAATTAACTTCTGTTAACAATGTGATTTTTAATTATAAGAAATTTTTTAATCAAGAAAAATGGCAAGTAACAAAAGCAGTTCTATACGATTCCCATTATATTATTATCGAAAAAATTTGAGAGCATTCATTTGCTATTTTTCAAAGAGCATAAACTTGAAAATAATTATAATAATAATTTTAAATTGTTCACAGTATCTAGTACAAGGTGAGTAATTATTGAACTTACCACTGAATTTTAGAGTTTTTCTAATTCAGTCAGAGTAATGATAGTCTTTCCTTTAAGAAATAATCCTTTGATAATTTGCAGTTATTACAAATACCAAAATCAGTTGATATCTTATAAATCACTTCTTCCTGTAGTTTTTTGTATCTTTCGACCAAATGGATCAAATTACATATTTTGTTCAATAACTTTAGTGAGTTACTAATTCAATCAAATAACCATCTGATATCAAATTATACGCAGTAATATTTTGTTTGTTTGTTTGTTTTGTACAAATCACATAGAAACTAGAGGAGTACATCGAAACCGGCGTCAGACAGTATAATAGTGAGTGTGGTGGTAGCAGGAGGTAGTAGTAAATGCAGCACACAAATTGTCCTCGCGTACTTTATGAAATAATCAACACTTTTCCATTCAATCAAACGTTTATTCCATAATTGTATCCATTCGAGTTAAACATCATTATTGGAGGTATCTTCGGCTCCATTTTCCAATTCTCCATACTTAGACATTTCTAAATTATGTATGATTGTATCAATCAAGTTCAGAAAGAAATCATTTTCATTTACGTTTCAAACGATAAGCATTCTCACATCTTATTTGAACGTTTTAGCTAGTCTCCCTTATAATCTATAATATCTCAACCAAGTCACATACAATCAAAACTTTTCAGATCAGTTCTCCATTACTCGTTTAGTTCGATTTGCACATATAATGTTTAATTTGTACAAAGTGATTAGATTGGTTAAATGCTAATTGCCTTAAAAATACTTATTTAAAAACAAGTGATAAGACAAAATTCATTTATTAATAATTTATAATAATAAACATCTCAATGCAAAACTTATTTTTATTAGGCTAGTTTAGAATTTTTAAAAGAAGTCCCTAAGAAGGCAAAACCGAACCATAAGAACAGTGCTGATTATTTGAAATATGTTTTTTGTAGTTACTGGCACAGATGACAACCTGCTACTTCAGTGTGTTTTATGTTTCGAAGTATTTGCTGATTAGAGTATGAAACCTTCAAAACTGTAATGACTTTTCACAAAAAAAACATATGTATTTCTTTCAGTACAAAGAAAAAGAATTCTAAAGTCAAACTCAATAACGAAAACATCAATTTCTGGTGAGAAAAATAGACAAGCTACATTTGCATCTTATCGCCTATTCATATTGATATCTAAAAAAGGAACAGAACACTCTGTAGGTTAGAATCTGAAGTTTCATTCACTGAGAAGGAAGCAAAAAAAATCGGTCAAATTCACTGTTACAGTTTAAATAAAACAAACTTTTCACTTCAACTTGATGAAAGTACTGAAGTTGCTGGCCAGGCTAATCTATTAGCCTTTGTTTTTTGTTTTCACATTACTTTCATCTTGTTTTTGACTTAAATTGACTAATAATTATAATAAATAAGCATATCCTCATTAAAAACCTATATGTTTGTCTCGAAGATTTGTTGGTACATGTCTACAGTAAATTTGTATTCAAATAAAACTAGTATTTGATATTATTTCTTTCAAACATTCTATGCAAGATAAAACAAAAACATAAATGAATACAGTTACATAGCAATGTTGCCTAGCTTATATTTTTTCATAAACATTCTCGCCAAAATTATTTTCTTGATCTTTGTTTAGATCAATTGTGGGAAATATTGTCCATTAACCAAATTTAGTGAGAACTAGAGCCACATTCTTATTGGTTTTTAATAATATTACGATGTATAAATAAATATTTTTGAAACGTAACATGCATCCAGATATTAAACAAATAAATTGTAAAATTTGACAACATTGAGGTTTACTGTAAGTTGGCTTCAGTTATATTCAAACATACCAGCTGGGTTAATCTTTTTTATTCGTCCAAGGTCAAAGTAAACCAAAGTTTCAAACAAAGGAACTTCTGAATTCATTATGATGTTAGAAACGGAATTGGTATCTAGTTGGAAAACTTACTTATGTTTAAGTTTTGTACGTGAAGATTAAGTGAATGTAGTTTATGTAATGAAGTAAATTTTGACTGAAAATGTATAAATTTTTAAAATTTTGATTCTTATAGTAGGTATGTAGAATTATTTTTCACATTTTCTACACCTTTAACTAAGTAATTTGATAAAAATACTCACGTACACAACATAATGTTTTATGTTGATGAATATGCTTTCAAGGTGTTGGCAAGTGTTTGAATATCTTTTTTAATAACAAGTATAGGCACTACACCAATACTGGAAGTAGTTTACAAATAATTTATTTTTAGGTAAAGGAGCATGATTTCTCATTTACCAAAATGGCCTCTAATAAAAAAGAATTGTATGTACTCTAACATATTTACTAATTTCGCTATGGTAGCTTGATCTGAACTGGGCCTGGAAATTTGTAGTGTAACGTCTGTGAATGTCAAGTTACAAAAAAAGAATTATATTATTGAAGTAACAACAAGAGAACCGCATCTACCCGGCTTTGAAGATTTTTGCAGTGATTCTATCATTTAGGAAATATTTTTGGAAATTTGATAAAACAATCCCCAACAACACATTTTTTTTTAAATATTTACCTGTATATAATGATTGATATAATAGGAGTGTTTGGATGGATTCACATGGGGACCTTTAGTAGTTTTGGAGTACCTACCTTATGGAATTTCAAGATAAAGATCATTCAAATGAACTGTGGTATTTCTGCACAATAAATAAATGATAGAAAAGATCCTCGTATTGTTCTGACACATCTTACTTGTTTTATTCATATTTCTGAGGTAAGAAAATAAAATATTGAGTAATTTTTGATTGGTTTGATTTAAAGAGACTCCACCCCAATTGTGAAGAATAAGTAACTTGTAGTTTACAATGAATTGATGAAAAATGTTGCCAGTGAGTTGATATTTGTCTAAATATTAATATTTTTCTAATAAATTTACTCTTAATCAAAATAATTAGTAGTTGCTCATCAATATTTGATATTAAATCATATATTTTGTTAAGTATTTTAGGTGACTTCCTTTGAAAATCTCAAACTAGTCTGAAAAAAATAACTTTAGCAATGTCATGTTTCCATCATTATTCCAAATTATTGTCTTACCAGTTTTTGAATAAGAACTTTCAAGTCACTTACCATTTCATCACTTTGTACAAATTCAACACTATATCTGCCAATGAAACTGAATGAGTAATGAAGAATTTTCCTAAAAAGTCCTGTATGCATATGACTTGGTTTAGTGTAAATTTAGCTTAGCAAATACATTGTAATGCAACTTAATGGTTTATTGCACTGCATGTTAAAGGTATTTTAGAGTTGTTGAATATTGAAGAAACATGTTTGTTTGAATTGGGTGAGGTAATGCCATTTCTACTGATACATACCCACACAATTTTGTTTTTTTTTACCTTCTCAACAACCAGTTGAAAGTATATTGTTATCAAGTCATTCTAATGGAAGCAAAAACGTTGAGAGAACGAAAAGGGAACAGTATTCTTTTCAAAACAAGTCCTAAACATCAAAATGTAGGCTTACAGCTTTCCTATGGAAGGTATCTATTTTATATTAATTATATGTATAAAGAATTTTGAGGAGACCACATTTCTAAATGTTTTCTCACATTTGTTCTTAGCTTTTCAACTCTCTGTCATCCTTTACTGTTACGAGATATATAGAATAATTGTAGATAAGAATAATTTTGAATATGCCTCTTTCTGTTACTTCTTTTAATTTTGTTGGTACATGTCTTCTTTTTCCCTCGATGTATTTTTTATAGATTATCTTCTAAAGCAGAAGATCAAAATTCATTATTTTCATTATTAAAGTGGAGTTTATCACTCCACTCTATCATAATCCTTTTTTTTCGTGTTTAAAACTCATCAGATTGATTCCTTATCATATATAGCTGTCATAACAAATCCCGATCTCATTTTGTACATTGCTGACTTGCTGTACTATTATGACAAAAACTTTTTGTGAATTACTGACATCCAACCCAATTTTACTTAGAAAATTTTTAAATTGTGAAACAAGATATTTTCTAAAACGACTCATTTCTTCAATAATTCACTTTATTTTCTTCAATTTTCCTGATTTTCATGTCTCTTCTTATTTTAACTTATGCAAGAAGTTATAACTTCATAACTTTCACAGTATGTATTATATCTTAAATATTCATATTATTACAACAATTCATGCGTTTAAAAAAAAGTAAAGGTGGTAGGAAGCTTTTGTTTTTTTATAAACATCGCTAGAGTGTAGATTTTCTAATGATATATAATTTTTTTCGATATCTTTTTGCTAACCAGAGTTGTAATTGGACCATTTCGACGAAATTCCAAGTTACATGATTTGCGAAATTTATCAGTGTAAAGTTGGAAACAATGTAACGGCTTTTTGTGATGGTTATTGAGCAGCTGTTCCTCTTTATTTATGGAGAACAGATATTAATACATATTTCCATAATGCAGGTACTACAGATGAATTTCTTCTAAATTTTAATGATTTATTTAATATACTTAAATCTCGTAATAGATTGGCAAAATAAATATTTTAAAAACCACTTAGCTCACGATCAAATTATTATTATTATATATTTGTAGTAATGTGAAGAGCCATGATGAGGAAAATGACGCTGAAAAGAAGTAAGAATGCTTATCGTTTGAAACGTATATGAGCATGATTTCTTTCTGGACTTGACTGGTACAAACATACATAATTTCGAATTGTATAAGTATGAAGAAGAATTGGAAAATGGAGCCGTAGATACCTTCAATAATGATCTCAAATCTGAATGGATATAATTATAGAATAAACGGTTGATTGGATTGCATAGTGACAAATTGAGAAGGGTCAAATAAGCATTAAGAAAACGAATGACAATATCTGGCTGGCGGGAGGCGCTAGTGTCTATAGAATTGAATTTAATTTGGCATCTGGCCAGCAGGGTGCGCTAGTGTCTATGGAACCGTGTTTAGTTTGGCGTCTGGCCGGCAGGGGCGCTACTGTCTATGGAATCGTATTTAATTTGGCGTTTGACCGGCAGGAGGCGCTTGTGTCTATGGAACCGTATTTAGTTTGGTGTCTAATTGGCGGGGGGCGCTAGTGTGTATAGAAATTGAACACAAAGAGAATTTTCATTTAGTTTAACTTGCGGTCGCTAAGTACTTTCAGTTCGACTATACCTCGCTAGATGGCGCTAGATCGTGTTTTAGTTTATCGTTTGGCCGGCAGAGGGCGGTAGTGTGTATAGATTCGTGTTTAGTTTGACGTCCGGCCGGCAGAGGGCGCTAGTGTCTATAGAATCGGGTCTAGTTTAGCGTCTGACCGGCAGGAGGAGCTGATGTGTATAGAAATCAAACACAAATAGTATTTTTATCAAGATCAACTTGCAGGCGCTAGGTACTTCCAGTTTGACTATTCCTCGCCAGATGGCGTAAGATCGTGTTTGGTTAGTTTGGCGATCGGTCAATAGAATCGTTTTTAATTTGACGTTTGGCTAGCGGGAGGCGCTAGTGTCTATGGATTCTTGTTTAGTTTGGCGTCTGGCCGGCAGAGGTCGCTGGTGTCTACAGAATCGTATTTAATTTGGCGTTTTGCTAGCGAGAGGCGCTTATGTTTATGGAACCGTGTTTAATTTGGCGTCTGCCCATAGGGACGCTGGTGTCTATAGAATCGTGTTTTAGTTTGGCGATTTGTTGAAATAGATTTATATGTCTATAGAATCGTTTTTAATTTGACTTTTGGCTAGCGGGAGGCGCCAGTGTCTATGGGAACTTGTTTAGTTTGGAGTTTGGCCCGCTGGGGGCGCTACTGTCTCTGGAATCGTGTTTAATTTGGCGTTTGGCCGGCGGAAGGCGCTTGTATCTATGGAACTGTGTTTAGTTTGGCGTTTGGCCGACAGAGGTCACTGGTGTCTACAGAATCGTATTTAATTTTGCGTTTTGTTAGCGAGAGGCGCTTTTGTTTATGGAACCGTGCTTAATTTGGCGTCTGGCCGGTAGGGGGCGCTAGTAACTATAGAATCATATTCTAGTTTGGCGATTTGTTGAAATAGATTTATATGTCTATAGAATCGTGTTTAATTTGACTTTTGGCTAGCGGGAGGCGCCAGTGTCTATGCGAATTTGTTTAGTTTGGCGTTTGGCTCGCTGGAGGCGCTGCTGTCTATGGAATCGTGTTTAATTTGGGGTTTGACCGGCAGGAGGCGCTAGTGTCCATAGAATAGTGTTTTAGCTTGGCGATTGGTCGACAGAGATAGATAGTGTCTATAGAATCGTGTTTAATTTGGCGTTTGACCGGCAGGAGGCGCTAGTGTCCATAGAATAGTGTTTTAGCTTGGCGATTGGTCGACAGAGATAGATAGTGTCTATAGAATCGTGTTTAATTTGGCGTTTGGATAGCGGGAGGCGCTAGTGTGTATAGAAATTAAACACAAATAGAATTTTTATTTAGTTCAACTTGCGGCCGCTAAGTTTTGTTAAGACTGGTATAAGGGTCCTATTTACCCTTTCCACTTCTCCATTACCTCATGGGACTTCACAAGTTGTTAACATATGTTTAATATTTTCTTCTCGACAATGTGATTCGAATTTTTCAGAACGGAACGCGGATCCTCTGTCAGATATATTTTACGCTAAGACAACATATCACATCTTTCGTCGTGGTTTATTTTGTTGGGTAAAGCCACACAAATTTGGAAAAGTCATCAACTACCATAAAAATGTACTGATATTTTTTTTTGTTGACTTCATTGGTCCTAATTGGTCGACGTGATACCTCTCTAGCGGATCTTCTAGCTTTTGTATAGGATGAAGCACTCATTCTTTCTTTTCTTCTTTTTTATTCTATAATTTACAAGGTATACAGTTATTTTTAATCGTTTCTATTTTGTCTTTTAGTCTTGGTATGTAGAATTCCTTGTTTACTATTTCTTCTGTTTTTTTCTTTCAAAAATTTCCTATCTCGTGGACTTTTATTATTATTTTTTGTTCTTTGTTGTTCATGTTGTTTGGAATGACAAGTAATTTTAATCTATTATCGTATTTATACAATATATCATGCTCTAAATAAAAATCTTCATACTCTTCTGTAGTCAATATCCTTTTTATTGCCATTTGTGTACCTCGGTTCGGCCATCCTTTTTTCTCACTAGTGGCCATCTTTTTTTCTCACTAGTCCAATAGGACTAGCGAAATCCGAAAAACTCGGTTTGATTATTACATCTTTTAACCATTCCTCTATCTGTCTATCTACTTCTTCTTTTTCCGATGCCGATAGTCTTCTTGGTCGCTAATAAATCGGTTCTTCGCTTTTCAGTACAATTTTCACCTCAATATTCGTTATCTTCGCTTTGAGTGGTTTGTAGTTTTCTATTAATTTCTTCACTTCCTGCCTATTGAACCACGGAAAAGCATGTAGCGCCTAACGAGTTCTCCACGGTTCGCAGTCTTTAGAAAAACAAATGTAAAACTTTTATAACTTTGAGTTTTGCATACTTAATGTTGTGACCAATTCTACCTACAGATTTTAACGTTGTCATGATTTATTCTACGCAAAATATATAAAATTTGAAAAAAAAAATAGAAGAAAATAACTCTTTGTCTTTCGTTTATTAAAACTTAATCCTGTACTTTTCTACTCAGAAAACAAATATGCCATATAAAAAAATATCTCGTTTTTACAGCAAAGGAAAAACCAAATTATCCTCAAAAATGTCCGTTACAATCAATACAATATAAACTTATTATTCACCTTAGCTACAGAAAATATTTTGTAATTCAGAAAAACTAATTGAATTTCGATAATTATAGTTTGTACAAATGAACTCTGCTCTTTTTTTTAAACAAGTATTGTTAGAATGTATCTAAAAAAAATTTGCAGCCTTCCGCCACTGATCACTAGTTCGTGGACTTCGAAAAATACTTCTCACATCAGGCTTCCTCCAGATTTAAACTGGCAATTTCACTTATTTCCGATTCCAGTAACCTCGAGTAGATCAGCTCGGAATATGAACAGTGTAGTCTTCTTCAAATTAGCAGATTTCTCCTAACACTTTATTTTACAATGTTCTGCTGTAGCGTACAGCTCCAAAGACCATTTTAACCACGGAAAGTCTATTAGAAGAGCAATCACAAAGTGAATGTAGTGGAAAAGCCAGTCCTTCATAAAGTGGATTTGAGGATAACTTTGTGAATGAAGAGGTAAGATGAAAATACCAATTTTTAATATAATAATTTGTAAATTTGTCTGTAGGAAAATGTTGCATCTGGTGATCTGATAGAAAAAACCAATCGCGATCAAGTAGAATATACGGATACAGAAAAAAATAGCAGAATAAATAATAAATGAAATTAGTGACTCTAGAACTACTGAGAATATTTACAATACTCCATCTATTAGTATAACAACCAATTGGACATTGATCTCTGATTCTTCACATTCGCAACCAGATTTTGTGAAATTAGGATAAAACAATTGGATTATCTATGGAAACTCTAGTTCGAAATACACTTTGATTAGATAAGTAATGTTCGCCAAAAGCTCCAGGATTAGAATGTTCTATGACTTTGTTCAATAACCGTCGATGAGATCCGGGTATTTAAATTTCCATAGATAGTGAATATTCATATCATTAAATTTGTAATTTGGATTGTAAATAAAGTGAATTTGACTTATATTTTGGATTGATTGATGTCTTATACCTTTTTATTTTCAAACTAAAACTATTTAGATGATGTTTCTGTTTGCCATTGAATAGTAGAATTTTTCAGAAAATGGGAAAGTTTTGAAATTAAGAGAAGTTACTTCACACACTGACGCTAAATATCCATAGGTTTCTTCAAGATTTTTGCAAAACAAACCGTTTCGCAGATTGCACCTCAATTAGCTTATTCCAATTATTAAATGGTTGTTTCATGTTGTGTCCAAAACGTATTATATAGAAGATGAAATTATAGATGTAACTGGGAGATGTTTCGGCCAAGGGAATTTCACAATATATTTCGCTTCAGAATTTGCGCCGAAGTAAATCGAATCGAAAAGTGGAATAGTTAAGAAAGTCCAAACCAGAATTTCCAAGATTTAACTTCTCGTAGTATACAGCAACTGTCTATATCTCCGATTGAATTGAACCAGGTAAATATAGTTCAAAGTCACTGTGTAAAACAAAGTATATAGAAATGCTCCAAGTTTTCATTCAGTGTCTTAGTTCTGTCTGAGACACTTGGAATAACTTTGCCTTCAACTCCAAGCAGAGTACATGGATGTGCACATAACTTCTCAACTCAGATACAGAAAATTCTTTTATACGTTACATCTACAACTTTTCTTGAAATAGGGTGTCCAGTAAAAATTGGAAATCAAGTACTAGTCTCCTCCCGATTTTTCCAGGTTGGTTTTCACATTTTCCCAGTCGAAATTTCGTTAATTTACTATCACCCTTCTATTATGATGAATATTAATTTTAGAAAATACAAGTATAATACAACAACCAAATTTTTTTAGTTTAAATAATTCTTCGCTCACTGCTGTTTTTGAGAGTCTCCAAAAATTTTCTATCTATTCTTTTTATGATACGCAACAATATTCTACCCTAAATGTTGAAATTCTTTGATTTGTGCATCGAAATTACGCGAAAAAAATTGCTATTTTCAAGTTGTTTTATTGGAATTTATTGAAAAATAAATAAAATTGATTGACTTGGACATAAGAAACATTATCGGCTTGACAGTTGAACAATGAGTTTAGTCATATTTATGAAATTTTTATGCCAAATGGAATTGGGCATAAACATGTTTGGCTCTGCGGTCAACGTGTTAATCATGGCATTACTCGTATTTATGACGCTTTAAGACAATATAATTGAATTTTCCTTTGAAATTTAAGGAAAAGGCATGAAAATGATGAAATTTGGCATAATGATTTCCATAAAACTAATGGGAAAATAGGATTTTTCAACAAACTTTATTGAGAAAATTACAAATTTTTATCAAAAATTAGAACGGAAATTTGAATTCCGACAGAAAATTTTTTAAAAATCACGACACCGCCATTCAAAAGTATCTTTCTACTATTCTCCTTATACTTCGACCTCCTTCTCTTCTTCATACTCCTCTACTTCTTATTCGTAGTCTTCGTTTGATTGGATTGCACAGTGACAAATTGACAAGTGAAAAAGGAGCATTAAGAAAACAAATGGCAATACCAATACTGACAACTCCACATCAGATAATACTTCGAATGGCTAATGAAGATGCTAATAGAAAACAAAATGGGGAAAGTGAATCGAATAATAGAGGTAAATATTTAAATACAATAAATATATGTAAAAACTTATGGTATACATGTTGATTGGTTGATTGTACAATGAATCGAAACTGAGGTCATTCAGACAGCTGACGAAAATTTGTTGAATGAACATATTACAAAAGTAAAAGTTAAAAGATACTATGAAGATAAGAAGAATATTCACATTGAGAAATCCAAGACATGTACTACTATTACCACACTCACTATTACACTGTCTGACGCTTGTTTCGATGTTCTCCGTTAGTCTCTACGTGTTTTGTACAAAACAAAAAAATATTACCGAGTATAATTTCATTTAAGATAGTCAGTTGATTGAATTAGTAAACTCACTCTGGCATTGAACAAAATATGTACTTTGATCCATTTGGACTATTTCTTGAAAGAAAGACTACCATTACTCAGGTTGAATTAGAACAACTTCCAAATTCAGTGGTAAGTTCAATAATTACTCATCTTTTACTGGATACTGTGGACAATTTGAATCTTGGTATCTCTTAAATAAATCCCAACAAATTATATGATTTTATATAAAACCCCGTAGTTATGAAAAAACTACTTTCGAGTAGATAAACTCAAATATTTGAGATCACTAAAATCCTTTTCGTAGAAAATATGTATTGTTTTAATTTTTGTTTCCGCTCTAACTCCTTCATTATTTCCAAGTCGAACAACATTACTAACTAATTAAGCAATACGATAGGATCGGGAAATATAAAAAGCTTTTCTTAGGTGATGAGATGTTTAACAAATGTTTTTAAAGGATTTGAATTTTAAAAATCTGTCCCCACTTTCATGAATAAATTCAAGCCATTTTTTTTTGTAAATTGCAAAATGAAGTACCAAATAGGTCCATGTATTCATGTTTGTTTCCTGTTTCTATTTTTTATTGGAACCTCAATATCAGTGACATTATTAGAACATTTTTCTTATTGGTTATAAGAGAGTCTCACTCTTGGAAGCACTTACAGTTTCAGATGAGTGTAAAAATTCAATTTAGGAAAATTTAGATGAAGCGTCTCTTTCATGCATTGTTGTAAAATACAGAATATTCAATAAATATGCATGAATATGATTTACACAAGCTAAATGCTTTTAAGACGTTGGCAATATCTAATACTAATGAATGAATCACCTCTTCCCAAATAGTAATTACAAAGCCAGATCGATGAGTCCATCACTTTTTGATTTTCCCATCTGCCAACTGAAACGGCAACACTGTACATGTCAAAATACAGTGTTGTTTTATTACTATATCTATACACCAAAAAATTGCTAACAATAATCTATTCAAACTGCTTAAGTTATTTAAACAACTTTTTTTATAAGCATTAAATATATTGATTAAATCTGAATTAACTAACTGTCAAAAAAGAACTCGCGTGAAGAACAGCAAGGGCACGGAGGTAAACGTATCAATAGTTTTGGAGCTCCACAAGATTTGAAATCAACAAAGGGTTTGTGATAACCTTTTCAGAATGCAAGTAAATGATTCTGTTAATGTAAAACGGTCGATTAAACTTACATTCTGGTCCACATTTTTTAAAAGCACATTTTAAGCATTCTCCAAAGGAACCATGGCATCTTAAATTCAAGCAATTACAAAGATCCATTTCTGATTTATTTTTATAAGATGTTGACGGCATTGCTGCATCAAACGGTATCGATGTTCTTCGTGGAAGAATATCGTTATTTTTCTTCAATTTGTACACTACTGTCTCTGAATGGTAAAAGACTTGCGGAACCATATCGAAATGGTTTTTTTCATTTATTTCAATCTGTGTCTTATACTGGTTCAATGTCGGTAGACTTGCGGAATCAAGTCGCCATGATCTTTCTCTATTTATATCAGTTTGTGGATAATTTTGACTGGATGCTGTAGGTCTGACGGATTTAAATCGGATTAATCTTTTTCTTGAAAGCATCTTGTAAGATTTTCAGTTTGTGGTTTTGTTGTAAGTGGGTGTAGATATGGAGGGCTAACGTTTTAATGCAGTTCTCTGACTCCACTGGATAATAGCGGGATTGCGGAATTATACCGAGGCATCTTAACTAGACATAATTTTTTCCTTGGAGGTTTATCGTTATTTTCCTCTTCCGGTATTAGATTGGATTGATGTTCCTACTTGAAGGTTATCGTTGTATTTCCCAATCTGCACAATAGTCTTTTCTCTATGAATGTTGTTAGACTGGTAGCTTCGAATCGAAATGGTCTTTCTTCATTTATTTCAGTTGCTGTCTCATTTTTACACGATTTTTGTAAACTTGTGGTTTGACAGTAAACCTCAATGTTGTCAAATATTTATTTATAAATCGTAATATAATTAAAATCATTATGATCTGGCTTCAGTTCTCACTAAATTTGGTTAATGGGCAATATTTTCCACAATTAATCTAAACAAAAATAATTTCAAGACCAAGAAAATAATTTTGTTTTCGGGCAAAAAGTAATGTTAAATTTGGGGGTAATAAACCGGGTACTTCTTGGCAGTGTTTAGGTTCAACATCTGAAAGGTATTTATTGTCTGTTGGAAAAATGTTGTTAATGCATACTTATTGCAGATTTTGTAATTTACATCAGTCTGAAAGATTCGCTTCATCCAAATTTTTAGAAATTTAATTATTTCACTCACCTGAAACTTCTTCTTCTGCTTCTGAACTCTTGTAACCAACAAGAAAAATGTTCTTATAATGTCATTGATATTAAGGTTCCAACAAAATTAGAAACTTTGCAGGAAATCTCAGAAGTTCTGATTTTGATACACTGATGAAGGCCAAGAAAAAATATGAGTATTCTGAAAAATAGAGTGTTTCTTCAAAGAAAATCTCTCTTCAAATTAAATTCGAAATCTGTGAAAAAATAGGTTTTAAGGAAATTATTGATAAATTTGCCACTCAGAAAGCAAGAAAGATTATTTTATAATTAGGTAATTATAATGATTAGGTACCTAGTCTGTAAACTGTAGAACAACTGATTGATATACATACTTTTCGTTGAGTATTGAGTTGGTACTTTTTTATGCAAAGGTGATAATATTGTATGTTTTTTATTTTGATGAAGTATTTGGTTGATATTATATAATCTGCCCAAAGAAATAATGTTTTCAAATTTTATTTGCATTTTTACTCATGAATCACTTCTTCACAACGATTGTGATGTAGGAATACGATAAAAATACGTAACTATCTGATGTATTTTTCCCTAAAAACTGAAAAATAACAAAACTGCAGCATAACAATAAATTTAAAGGCATTTGACATTGAACAGAAAAAGAATTTAGCCAGCGGCGGTTGATAATACAGTGAAGATTGTAAATTTCATTAAGTCGCAGCCTAAGCAATCCCGACTTTTTGCCATTCTGTGCGATGAAATGAGTGAAAGTGCTGTCAAGATTGTTTAGGCTTGTTAATGAATTATGATTGTTTTTGTTGTAAAATTACGCGATGGGGCATAATTTTATCTTCCTTATTTCCTTATTTCTTGTTCTTTCTCTCTTCATTTTACACTTTTGACTTTTCTGTTTCTTGTTTTTTGTTTTCAGCATCATTTTCCTAATCATGGCTCTTCTTCACATTACTTTCATCTTGTTTTTGACTACTGCTTTCCTCATAATAATATTATAAGTCAAAATATATATTATTCGAGTATCCTATTCTGTAGAGTTTTGTAAGTAACTAATTTAACCATATGACTGGAATGGGGAAATATAAAAAGCTTTACTAAAAATTGAAACTAAGACTAATATATCACTTGAACAATATCTAAACACTCAAAAATATTTCACTCCAACAAATCTATTCAAAATGCTTTTTTATTATTTAGTAAACAAAGGCAGCCATTTTATCGCAAACGAATACAGATACATAACGATTTTGCTTAGCTTATATATTTTCATAAACTTTTTCATCAAAATTAGTTTCTTGGTCTTGCCAAAATGGAGATCGTTTGACTACAAAAATCAAGGAAAAGTCGCAGAAAAAACCAATGTTCTACCAAGATAATGTACCGATTTAGAAGTCGATGGCAACTATGGTTAAATTGAACGAATTACACTTTGAATTGGTTCATCATCCAGCGTATAGTCTAGAGTCTAGACTGTTTCGAGGCAAAAGATAAATTCTTCTACAAGAACGGCACGGAGAAGTTAGAGAAGCTTTGGAATTATTGTATTGCTCTTGAAGAAGATTACATTTTTGAATAATATCGATTTTTGGCAAAAAATGTGTTTTTCTTAGTTGGTCACATGCTTACGGATTTTACTTATATTTTTTATCTTCTAATTCATCAACTGATAGATAAGGAAAACATCTCCTTATTAACATTAATTTAAAAATACATAGCCTTTCCATCGAATTATGACATCGATGTTTGAGAATGTTTTAGAACTTGAAAATATCACTTGAATGTTATCTTAAATCCCATATATCTAAAACTTAACTTTACATATTGGATTTACTGGATACCTAATAAGTCTGTTTAAAATAAATTTCTTCTGATTTACTCAAATGTAGAATTACTAAACTATTGACAAAATGAACACACTTTATAGTCTCACGCTACACCAACATTTTCCCTTGCACTAACAATTGGGATTAAAACTATGATAATTTTTATAATTATAGTGAAATTAATCAATTTGTATCTAAAAACAATCCGAAATTAGATCGAATGCTTCTTTCATTATTATATATTTGAATCCATTGTTTGTTCGATAATCTAATTACACTATTGTTGGAACGTACACTATTATAATAATTTTTAGTTCTCCGTCCGGCCAAATACTACGGGACTAACGTTACTATGAATTATCAAATCATAAACATTGTACATATGTCAAAAAAAGCAAAGTTACTTCCAAACGTTGAATCTGACATTTAACCAAAGATGAATACCAACAGTTGCAATGTTTCATCTGAGTTTTCTCAACAAAATGCAGAGCATGGTAAAAAAATAAATAGATCGAATGAAGAAATTATTCCTCAAGAAAACAAATTTAATAAGACGGAACAAATGGAAAACAGAACTGGAAAATCATATCATAATCACGCAGATGATGAAGTAGATCCAGATAATCTACAAGCGATTATGAAGGTTGCGAGACTCATGAAACACATTTGCGATTATGCACGATTAATATACAAGGATTAAGGACACAAGTTGTTACAAAGATACAGAACGAAATATAATTGATGTAGAAATACAAAATTATTGCTTTTGTTTCATTTAAACTTGTATTATTTTTATTCATAGTTTTGGTTTTTCTTATTATAAACGAATTCTTAATAAAGTTACTGTGACATTTAATGTGTTTTCATTCAAACAACGTAACAAAAAAGTCTGATTGTTGGTAACTAAAAAAAAATTTTGACTAAGAAACAACATGAAGTACTTGAAATGTATTTTTATAATTTTGAACTTTTTACTAAATTACTAGGTATAACATTTTTTCGATACTGGTTTTTGTAGCTCATTTTGCAGATTATAACTTCTAAATAAAGAAGAATGGCAACGATTTCTCTATCCTCCGTGGTTTAAGCTCTATTCTGCGCATTCTCAAGCATGCGTACTGTAGACAAAGTGTCGCGAACGAGAGAAAAAATGAATATTGTCCATATAGGAGTATTACATACAGGTATATGAAATGGTCACATATTATACGATCTATCGTAATACAGGTTGTACTACACCAAATTCCAGCTAATGAGAAGTTTAAGTTGTTAGTGAATATTCACAATTGTGAAGTAGAAAAAAGAACAGTAATTTTAATTCGACAATCTCTTAATAATTATGAACTCGTGGTTAAGTTACCCTAAGAAAACTTCAATAATTAGAAGTTTAGGATTGAAGTGATATAGAAACAAGTGGCTGTCGCATTGGAGATAGCAGTAGAGCACTTCGAAACATATTGGAAGAAAAAGTTATCAACCCTTAATTGCACAACAAATAAATTAGATCATTTATAGAATTTTTATTTCAATTATTCAACAATTATTTTTAATAGGTGACATTTATTAATTTCAATTGTAATATTTTTCTTGTTCTGGTTGATTCTTGATAATGATAACAAAAAAAAGTTCTCACTACCAATTTTGAGAAAGATTCAACAACTCCAAGCTAAATACAAAAACTTGTAGAAAGAAGCAAAGACTAAGTTATTTGATGTTTTGCATGTGACCCATTGTGTTTTGCAGACTAAATCTACTGTAGTGTCAGGCAGCAAAAGCAAGTGAAAATTACAGCCAGAAAAATGTATCGATTCTTATAATGTGTACTTTAGTGAATACAGTATTCATGTAAATGTCTCTGAACCATCAACTTATATCAATAGCCAATCCACTGATAGAAGTAAAAAAATTTGAAAAAAAAAAATATTAATGGAAGAGGAAACTGAAATTATGGAAAGAAATGAAGCACGTTAGAGTAGCACAGTAGATTCTTCTAAATCTTCAAATTAAAAGATTTAAATTCTTAATTGATTGTTTTATTTTTATCATATATTATATTTCCTCAACTTCTTATTTCTTAGACCTTTTTATATGTGGTTCGTGATAATTTTTTTGGATTTTTGTTTATAGTAACATGTTACCTCCGTCAATTTGCATAATTATATTAATCAGTAAATCGCCTACATCATGAATATCAAAATAAAAAAATAAATATTGTATTAAAATTGATGAAATAGAACTCAAAATTTGTTTATGAACCATTAAAAGAATTCTTTACTATATTTATTTACAGAAACGTTATTTATTATTATTTTTTGTGTCAACTGTCTTAATAATTCTACTACCGCGTTCCCTACGCTGGGAAATCGTACCGGCTAGACAACAAACAGCGCAGCCACGTTGCACATCAAGATATGCTGCAATAGGAAAATATTATTTATAGATATGGTTTACAAATAAAGAACAAAAAAGCTATCAATGATAAATAATATTATGGATTAGGGAAAGGTGTGCTGGTGAAAATAATTAAAGATGTTAATATTTGGAAGATTGTCTTTTATTTAAACTAGAGTTTTTGAGTTGTTATTACAAATTTAAGTATCAGAAAGAATTGACTACATACAATTATTGAATATTCTAGATCTGTATGTTATATTCTATTGCAACATATTTGGATACGGTACGTGGCTGTGCTGCTTGTGGCCTACCCTATAGGCTGAAGTAATACTCAACGTAGGAAACGTGGTAGTAAAATTATTAATACCGTTGACAGATATCAAGATAAAGATGCACTAGCGTAGGTCTAAATAACGTTTATATTTTATTTTATTTTCACCATTCGGTACATGTTGTTTCTCTTTTTAACGATACGTATTGGAAGAGGACAGTGTAATGCCAACCCTTCAACGTCTTAAAGAAGCCACTTTGTTTTATTAGCAGTTTAAATGTGAAATACCTATGTTAATCATAGAATTATCACTGCTGGTTTTACAAAATATTTAGCATACCAAAATTATAAAATCACATATTTCAACGCAAATGTGTGAATATCGAGTTTCTTCGTGGAAACGGTAATAAACTACTGTGGATAGGTATATCATATTTGACTTTAAAAAAAGTTTAAAGAAGAACGAAAAGTAATATCTGGAATCTGTAGGTTGGATTCAATATATGAAAAGGTTTTTAATTATACTTTGATTATAGCAAAAAATGAAATTTGTGCATTGTGCTTTTTGCATATTTAATCATTTTATCGACGTTATAAAATCCTCCTCAGTTGAAATATCAGAAATTCAGATTAAACATATCATCGGGATATTCTTTCGATTTCTTAGTATCCACGTATCATTCAAAAGAGTTTTTGGAGTAAAATATATGATCATCGGTAATCAAGGATTATGTCTAAGTAGAGGTCACACGGTCGTCAACGGATTGGCGGAAGACTTCTTCGACTTAGAAATACAAGACAACGTCTACAGGAGTGTGTTGGAAAAAAATGGAGAATATGTTGAGAAAGAAACAAAAGTTAGAATTTTCAAAGATATATAAATTAAGGCGAATATAGTATATTAGTAAATCAATAACCAAAGCTGGTGATTGGGTAATCATTCGTAATAAAATTCTTTGTTGCCTGGTAATGAGAACAATGAAGAAATAATGAAAATTTTAATATCCCGATCCTGTAGGGAATGGAAAAAGTCTAGTTGAAAAACTAATAACCTTTTATGGAACTAAAACGATCTTTCTTTTTTCTTAATTTCAAAACTTTCCCATTTTCTGAACAATTCTCTTGTTCATTGGCAAACAGAAACATCATCTAAATAGTTTTAGTTTGAAATTAACAAGGTATAAGACATCAATCAATACAAAATATAAGTCAAAGTTTTAAAATTTCTACACAAAATCTGTTGTAAAAAATTACTGAGCGTAACCCAGCAATTAAGTTGGCAAGGATGATTATTATGGTAAAAAAAATGGTTACTTTTCAGATTCAAGTCATTTTGTGTAGTTTTACTTCTAATATAATAAAAGTATAGAAGAACCTGTATAAATTTCTTTTATTTATACTATAGAAGAAACGAATATTATAACAGGTTATGGGCCCAGGCCAGATTTAATAAGCTTCAGTGAATTTCAAAGTAAAGTATAAAAGCTAACCTAAAAAATAAGGCGTGCCGGCTTGGCTTGTAAAGCAAATTAAAAGCAGAAATGGAATCTGAAAGTGTGAAGTTTACTTTCGCCAGATTAGACAACAACAATTATCAAAATTGGAAATTTAGAATTAAAATGTTGCTTACACGAGAAGGAAATTGGTCTGTTGTAGAAGAGGCAATACCAAATGAACCATCTGTTGAATGGAAACGTAAAGATGAAAAAGCACAAGCTACAATTTCATTAAGTATCGAAGACAATCAGATAGCACACATTTATAAATGCAAGAATGCGAAAGAAATGTGGAATGAACTGCAAAAGGTACATTAAAGAAATAATTTAAGTAACAAGTTGTATTTATTGAGGAAGCTGTATCAGTCTGGTGAGAGTTGGTGAGACTATTAAGGATTTCCATGTAGCTGCATTATTGTTAGGTGGATTGCCAGAAAGTTATTCCACATTAGTAACAGCATTAGATGCTAGGCCAGATGATGAATTGACTCTTGAATATGTAAAGGGAGAACTAATGGATGAGTATAAAAGAAAAGAAGATACCAGTTCAACAGGGACGGCATTAAACAAAAATAAAAAGTTTTCAAAGGAGATGAAAGAAAAAATAGAATGTTATTATTGTCATAGAAAAGGTCACTACAAAAAAGATTGTTTTTTCATGAAGAAAGACAGAAATAAGGGAAAGCAACATGCCAAAGTAACTGTTGAAGGTGATGAGTTGTCTGACTCAGTTTTTTGTTTCAATGTTTCCGGTAACAGTAAAAATAATCTAGAATGGTATATTGATTCAGGGGCTACAAGTCACATGTCAAATAATCCAGAATTATTTATTAAATTGGACTATTCAAAGTTAAATAAAATTATAGTTGCAAATGGACAGGAAATGCAAGTCAAAGGTAAAGGTGATATTTTAGTAAAAACAAATTTCAGGTAAATGCATAAGTTTAAAATTTAAAGATGTTTTATTTGTACCTGAGCTAAGCAATAATCTGTTATCGGTGTCTAAAATTACAAAAGCTGGTTATAACATAAAGTTTGATGATTGTAATTGTTATATAGAAATTAATAATTTTATTATAGCCACAGGAAAATACTGTAATGGTTTATATAAATTAAACATGTTTTCAGAAAAAGTAAATATTGTAAAAACGTGTGAGGAAATGAATAATTGTATACATACATGGCATAGACGTTTAGGTCACAGAAGCCCTGATGATATAAAAATGATAGTAAGTAAAGATTTAGCTATTGGCATAAAAATAAATGATTGTGGTCAGAGAAAACAATGTGTCACTTGTATTGAAGGTAAATTAATGAGGAAATCTTTTCCTAAAAAATCAGAAAGTAAGACGTTTAAAGTTCTTGATATAATCCATAGTGATATATATGGACCTATGAGAACCGCTACTGTTGGTAAAAAGAAATATTTTTTGACTTTAACTGATGATTTTTCAAGATATACCACACTTTATTTATTAGAATCTAAAGATGAAGTATATATTAAATTAAAGGAATTCATTCTAGAAGTCAAAAATATTTTTGGGGTCTATCCAAAAACATTTAGAAGTGATAATGGAGGGGAATATACAGGGGTAGCTGTGCAGAAGCTACTCAAAAGTTTTGGTATAAGCTTTCAGTCGACTGCACCATATTGTCCAGAGCAAAATGGTGTTTCGGAGAGGAAAAATAGAACATTGATGGAATCGGCAAGGTGTATGTTATTAGATGCTAATTTACCCCATAAATATTGGGGGGAAGCAGTAACAACTGCTAACTACATTTCTAATAGACTACATACTAAAAGTAAAGAAAAGACACCTTATGAGTTATGGGTCGGAAAGAAACCTGATTTATCATAATTCATTACATTTGGTTCTCAGTCTTTTGTTTACATTCCAAAAGAAAAAAGATCTAAACTAGAGAAAAGAGCAAAAACAGGTATTATGGTGGGATACAGTGAAAATAGTAAAGCTTATAGAATTCTAGATACAGATACAGATAAAATTATTATAAGTCGTAATGTAAAATTTAATGAATTTCTGAATCAACCTTTTAAAAATATAAATAATTGTAAGGCTGAAACTAGCAACTCAGATCCTGATTCAGCAATTACTGTTGACCTACAAACAAAAACTAAACCTGGAGTGGATGATAGTGACATGAATGAAGAAGGTGGAGGATCAAATAATAATATCAATGAAGAAGAAAATGAAATTCCAGAAGAAACTGGAGGTGAAAACTTTGAGGAAATTAATGATCAAGAAATTGTAACCAGATCAGGAAGGGTGTCAAAGAAAAGAAATTATGAAGGTTACATTTCATACAATGTGATGAATAAGGAAACTTATAATGAAATGCAAGATCCAAAGACCGTAGATGAAGCGATGTCAAGAAGTGACCGAAGAAATTGGGAAAAAGCAATGGAACGAGAGTACGAATCATTAATGAAAAATGAGGCATGGATTTTAGTAGACCGTCCATCAAACAAAAATGTGCAAAATAAGTGGGTGTTTTGTTTAAAAAGGAATTCAAATAATGAAATACGATATAAAGCACGGCTAGTTGCAAAGGGTTTCACACAAACCTTTGGTATAGATTATTTTGAAACTTTTTCACCTGTAGTTAGATACTCTACAATAAGAATATTGTTTGCTTTATCTGTAGAATTAAGTTTAGATATTGACCACTTAGACGTAGAAACCGCATTTTTAAACGGAAACTTGGATGAAGAAATTTACATGGTGCAACCTGAGGGGTTTATTCTAAAAAATAATGAAAATAAAGTATGTTTATTAAAAAAGGCTATATATGGATTAAAACAATCCTCCAGAATTTGGAATATTAAAGTAAAAAATGTCTTAAAAGACTTAGGTTTTCAGCAATCAAGTTTTGAACCATGTATATTTTTCCAAAACAAGGACAAATTTATAATTCTAGTGGCCTTTTATGTTGATGATTTTTTAATTTGTTCAAATTCCTCAGTTTTTAAAACCAACCTCAAACAGGAATTGTCAAAACAATTTAAAATTAAAGACTTGGGTCCAATCAAATATTTTTTAGGTTTAAACATTGATTTTGACAAACAAAACAATTTGATTAAAGTTAATCAGAGGAACTATATTTTAGAATTATTAGAGCGTTTCAAGTTAGGTGATGCTAAAACTGTTTTGACTCCTATTGAAGTCGGTTTAAAATTGAAGCCATATTTGTTAGTGGTTTTTTAAATGAGTTTTGTGAGACTAAGCCCGTAATTCTTTTCAATGACAGCCAAAGTGCACAAAAATTGTTAAAAAACCCTGTTTACCATAACAGAACTAAACATATAGACACTAAGTACCATTTTGTAAGGGAAGTAATTGAAAAAAAATTTGGTTGAAATTAAATACATGCCTACTGAAAAAATGGTAGCAGATCTTTTAACAAAAGGGCTGCATAATCCCAAGCATATTTTTTGTACTAAAAATATTGGTCTAAATTAATTGCTGGTTTAAGGGGTAGTGTTGTAAAAAATTACTGAACGTAACCCAGCAATTAAGTTGGCAAGGATGATTATTATGTCAAGAAAAGAAAAAAAAATGGTTACTTTCAGATTCAAGTCATTTTGTGTAGTTTTACTTCTAATATAATAAAAGTATAGAAGAACCTGTATAAATTTCTTTTATTTATACTATAGAAGAAACGAATATTACAACAAAATCTGTCACACTGGGATTTTCTAGAAAACCAAAATAACTTCACAATTTTCAATAATTATTTTTGTCCGTACATTAGAATTAAGATTTAGTTACATATTCACTGAGAAGTTCAATCAAGACAGATAAAGTGTGTTAAGTAAATGGATTACAAAAACATTTGTGTGAAGATCAATTATAGAAACGAGCACTATTATACAAAATCAGAAACAATTTTTCTATATAGAGAAAATTCTAATTTCAAATTAACTTCTGTTAACAATGTGATTTTTAATTATAAGAAATTTTTTAATCAAGAAAAATGGCAAGTAACAAAAGCAGTTCTATACGATTCCCATTATATTATTATCGAAAAAATTTGAGAGCATTCATTTGCTATTTTTCAAAGAGCATAAACTTGAAAATAATTATAATAATAATTTCAAATTGTTCACAGTATCTAGTACAAGGTGAGTAATTATTGAACTTACCACTGAATTTTAGAGTTTTTCTAATTCAGTCAGAGTAATGATAGTCTTTCCTTTAAGAAATAATCCTTTGATAATTTGCAGTTATTACAAATACCAAAATCAGTTGATATCTTATAAATCACTTCTTCCTGTAGTTTTTTGTATCTTTCGACCAAATGGATCAAATTACATATTTTGTTCAATAACTTTAGTGAGTTACTAATTCAATCAAATAACCATCTGATATCAAATTATACGCAGTAATATTTTGTTTGTTTGTTTGTTTTGTACAAATCACATAGAAACTAGAGGAGTACATCGAAACCGGCGTCAGACAGTATAATAGTGAGTGTGGTGGTAGCAGGAGGTAGTAGTAAATGCAGCACACAAATTGTCCTCGCGTACTTTATGAAATAATCAACACTTTTCCATTCAATCAAACGTTTATTCCATAATTGTATCCATTCGAGTTAAACATCATTATTGGAGGTATCTTCGGCTCCATTTTCCAATTCTCCATACTTAGACATTTCTAAATTATGTATGATTGTATCAATCAAGTTCAGAAAGAAATCATTTTCATTTACGTTTCAAACGATAAGCATTCTCACATCTTATTTGAACGTTTTAGCTAGTCTCCCTTATAATCTATAATATCTCAACCAAGTCACATACAATCAAAACTTTTCAGATCAGTTCTCCATTACTCGTTTAGTTCGATTTGCACATATAATGTTTAATTTGTACAAAGTGATTAGATTGGTTAAATGCTAATTGCCTTAAAAATACTTATTTAAAAACAAGTGATAAGACAAAATTCATTTATTAATAATTTATAATAATAAACATCTCAATGCAAAACTTATTTTTATTAGGCTAGTTTAGAATTTTTAAAAGAAGTCCCTAAGAAGGCAAAACCGAACCATAAGAACAGTGCTGATTATTTGAAATATGGTTTTTGTAGTTACTGGCACAGATGACAACCTGCTACTTCAGTGTGTTTTATGTTTCGAAGTATTTGCTGATTAGAGTATGAAACCTTCAAAACTGTAAAGACTTTTCACAAAAAAAACATATGTATTTCTTTCAGTACAAAGAAAAAGAATTCTAAAGTCAAACTCAATAACGAAAACATCAATTTCTGGTGAGAAAAATAGACAAGCTACATTTGCATCTTATCGCCTAATCATATTGATATCTAAAAAAGGAACAGAACACTCTGTAGGTTAGAATCTGAAGTTTCATTCACTGAGAAGGAAGCAAAAAAAATCGGTCAAATTCACTGTTACAGTTTAAATAAAACAAACTTTTCACTTCAACTTGATGAAAGTACTGAAGTTGCTGGCCAGGCTAATCTATTAGCCTTTGTTTTTTGTTTTCACATTACTTTCATCTTGTTTTTGACTTAAATTGACTAATAATTATAATAAATAAGCATATCCTCATTAAAAACCTATATGTTTGTCTCGAAGATTTGTTGGTACATGTCTACAGTAAATTTGTATTCAAATAAAACTAGAATTTGATATTATTTCTTTCAAACATTCTAAGCAAGATAAAACAAAAACATAAATGAATACAGTTACATAGCAATGTTGCCTAGCTTATATTTTTTCATAAACATTCTCGCCAAAATTATTTTCTTGATCTTTGTTTAGATCAATTGTGGGAAATATTGTCCATTAACCAAATTTAGTGAGAACTAGAGCCACATTCTTATTGGTTTTTAATAATATTACGATGTATAAATAAATATTTTTGAAACGTAACATGCATCCAGATAATAAACAAATAAATTGTAAAATTTGACAACATTGAGGTTTACTGTAAGTTGGCTTCAGTTATATTCAAACATACCAGCTGGGTTAATCTTTTTTATTCGTCCAAGGTCAAAGTAAACCAAAGTTTCAAACAAAGGACCTTCTGAATTCATTATAATGTTAGAAACGGAATTGGTATGTAGTTGGAAAACTTACTTATGTTTAAGTTTTGTACGTGAAGATTAAGTGAATGTAGTTTATGTAATGAAGTAAATTTTGACTGAAAATGTATAAATTTTTAAAATTTTGATTCTTATAGTAGGTATGTACAATTATTTTTCACATTTTCTACACCTTTAACTAAGTAATTTGATAAAAATACTCACGTACACAACATAATGTTTTATGTTGATGAATATGCTTTCAAGGTGTTGGCAAGTGTTTGAATATCTTTTTTAATAACAAGTATAGGCACTACACCAATACTGGAAGTAGTTTACAAATAATTTATTTTTAGGTAAAGGAGCGTGATTTCTCATTTACCAAAATGGCCTCTAATAAAAAAGAATTGTATGTACTCTAACATATTTACTAATTTCGCTATGGTAGCTTCATCTGAACTGGGCCTGGAAATTTGTAGTGTAACATCTGTGAATGTCAAGTTACAAAAAAAGAGCGTTTGGATGGATTCACATGGGGACCTTTAGTAGTTTTGGAGTACCTACCTTATGGAATTGAATAGAAAAGATCCTCGTATTGTTCTGACACATCTTACTTGTTTTATTCATATTTCTGAGGTAAGAAAATAAAATATTGAGTAATTTTTGATTGGTTTGATTTAAAGAGACTCCTCCCCAATTGTGAAGAATAAGTAACTTGTAGTTTACAATGAATTGATGAAAAATGTTGCCAGTGAGTTGATATTTGTCTAAATATTAATATTTTTCTAATAAATTTACTCTTAATCAAAATAATTAGTAGTTGCTCATCAATATTTGATATTAAATCATATATTTTGTTAAGTATTTTAGGTGACTTTGAAAATCTCAAACTAGTCTGAAAAAAATAACTTTAGCAATGTCATGTTTCCATCATTATTTCAAATTATTGTCTTACCAGTTTTTGAATAAGAACTTTCAAGTCACTTACCATTTCATCACTTTGTACAAATTCAACACTATATCTGCCAATGAAACTGAATGAGTAATGAAGAATTTTCCTAAAAAGTCCTGTATGCATATGACTTGGTTTAGTGTAAATTTAGCTTAGCGAATACATTGTAATGCAACTTAATGGTTTATTGCACTCCATGTTTAAGGTATTTTAGAGTTGTTGAATATTGAAGAAACATGTTTGAATTGGGTGAGGTAATGCCATTTCTACTGATACATACCCACACACTTTTGTTTTATTTTTTTACCTTCTCAACAACCAGTTGAAAGTATATTGTTATCAAGTCATTCTAATGGAAGCAAAAACGTTGAGAGAACGAAAAGGGAACAGTATTCTTTTCAAAACAAGTCCTAAACATCAAAATGTAGGCTTACAGCTGTCCTATGGAAGGTATCTATTTTATATTAATTATATGTATAAAGAATTTTGAGGAGACCACATTTCTAAATGTTTTCTCACATTTGTTCTTAGCTTTTCAACTCTCTGTCATCCTTTACTGTTACGAGATATATAGAATAATTGTAGATAAGTATAATTTTGAATATGCCTCTTTCTGTTACTCCTTTTAATTTTGTTGGTACATGTCTTCTTTTTCCCTCGATGTATTTTTTATAGATTATCTTCTAAAGCAGAAGATCAAAATTCATTATTTTCATTATTAAAGTGGAGTTTATCACTCCACTCTATCATAATCCTTTTTTTTTTTTTCGTGTTTAAAACTCATCAGATTGATTCCTTATCATATATAGCTGTCATAACAAATCCCGATCTCATTTTGTACATTGCTGACTTGCTGTACTATTATGACAAAAACTTTTTGTGAATTACTGACATCCAACCCAATTTTACTTAGAAAATTTTTAAATTGTGAAACAAGATATTTTCTAAAACGACTTATTTCTTCAATAATTCTCTTTATTTTCTTCAATTTTCCTGATTTTCATGTCTTCTTATTTTAACTTATGCAAGAAGTTATAACTTCATAACTTTCACAGTATGTATTATATCTTAAATTTCATATTATTACAACAATTCATGCGTTTAAAAAAAAGTAAAGGTGGTAGGAAGCTTTTGTTTTTTTATAAACATCGCTAGAGTGTAGATTTTCTAATGATATATAATTTTTTTCGATATCTTTTTGCTAACCAGAGTTGTAATTGGACCATTTCGACGAAATTCCAAGTTGCATGATTTGCGAAATTTATCAGTGTAAAGTTAGAAACAATGTAACGGCTTTTTGTGAAGGTTATTGAGCAGCTGTTCCTCTTTATTTATGGAGTACAGATATTAATACATATTTCCATAATGCAGGTACTACAGATGAATTTCTTCTAAATTTTAATGATTTATTTAATATACTTAAATCTCGTAATAGATTGGCAAAATAAATATTTTACAAACCACTTAGCTCACGATCAAATTATTATTATATATTTGTAGTAATGTGAAGAGCCATGATGAGGAAAATGACGCTGAAAAGAAGTAAGAATGCTTATCGTTTGAAACGTATATGAGCATGATTTCTTTCTGGACTTGAATGGTACAATCATACATAATTTCGAATTGTATAAGTATGAAGAAGAATTGGAAAATGGAGCCGTAGATACCTTCAATAATGATCTCAAATCTGAATGGATATAATTATAGAATAAACAGTTGATTGGATTGCATAGTGACAAATTGAGAAGGGTCAAATAAGCATTAAGAAAACGAATGACAATATCTGGCTGGCGGGAGGCGCTATTGTCTATAGAATTGAATTTAATTTGGCATCTGGCCAGCAGGGTGCGCTAGTGTCTATGGAACCGTGTTTAGTTTGGCGTCTGGCCGGCAGGGGCGCTACTGTCTATGGAATCGTATTTAATTTGGCGTTTGACCGGCAGGAGGCGCTTGTGTCTATGGAACCGTATTTAGTTTGGTGTCTAATTGGCGGGGGGCGCTAGTGTGTATAGAAATTGAACACAAAGAGAATTTTCATTTAGTTTAACTTGCGGCCGCTAAGTACTTTTAGTTCGACTATACCTCGCTAGATGGCGCTAGTTCGTGTTTTAGTTTATCGTTTGGCCGGCAGAGGGCGGTAGTGTGTATAGAATCGTGTTTAGTTTGACGTCCGGTCGGCAGAGGGCGCTAGTGTCTATAGAATCGGGTCTAGTTTAGCGTCTGACCGGCAGGAGAAGCTGATGTGTATAGAAATCAAACACAAATAGTATTTTTATCAAGATCAACTTGCAGCCGCCAGGTACTTCCAGTTTGACTATTCCTCGCCAGATGGCGTAAGATCGTGTTTGGTTAGTTTGGCGATCGGTCAATAGAATCGTTTTTAATTTGACGTTTGACTAGCGGGAGGCGCTAGTGTGTATGGAATCTTGTTTAGTTTGGCGTCTGACCGGCAGAGGTCGCTGGTGTCTACAGAATCGTATTTAATTTGGCGTTTTGCTAGCGAGAGGCGCTTTTGTTTATGGAACCGTGTTTAATTTGGCGTCTGCCCGTAGGGGGCGCAGGTGTCTATAGAATCGTGTTTTAGTTTGGCGATTTGTTGAAATAGATTTATTTGTCTATAGAATCGTTTTTAATTTGACTTTTGGCTAGCGGGAGGCGCCAGTGTCTATGGGAACTTGTTTAGTTTGGAGTTTGGCCCGCTGGGGGCGCTACTGTCTCTGGAATCGTGTTTAATTTGGCGTTTGGCCGGCGGAATTCGCTTGTATCTATGGAACTGTGTTTAGTTTGGCGTTTGGCCGACAGAGGTCACTGGTGTCTACAGAATCGTATTTAATTTTGCGTTTTGTTAGCGAGAGGCGCTTTTGTTTATGGAACCGTGCTTAATTTGGCGTCTGGCCGGTAGGGGGCGCTAGTAACTATAGAATCATATTTTAGTTTGGCGATTTGTTGAAATAGATTTATATGTCTATAGAATCGTGTTTAATTTGACTTTTGGCTAGCGGGAGGCGCCAGTGTCTATGGGAATTTGTTTAGTTTGGCGTTTGACCGGCAGGAGGCGCTAGTGTCCATAGAATAGTGTTTTAGCTTGGCGATTGGTCGACAGAGATAGATAGTGTCTATAGAATCGTGTTTAATTTGGCGTTTGACCGGCAGGAGGCGCTAGTGTCCATAGAATAGTGTTTTAGCTTGGCGATTGGTCGACAGAGATAGATAGTGTCTATAGAATCGTGTTTAATTTGGCGATTGGATAGCGGGAGGCGCTAGTGTGTATAGAAATTAAACACAAATAGAATTTTTATTTAGTTCAACTTGCGGCCGCTAAGTTTTGTTAAGACTGGTATAAGGGTCCTATTTACCCTTTCCACTTCTCCATTACCTCGTGGGACTTCACAAGTTGTTAACATATGTCTAATATTTTCTTCTCGACAATGTGATTCGAATTTTTCAGAACGGAACGCGGATCCTCTGTCAGATATATTTTACGCTAAGACAACATATCACATCTTTCGTCGTGGTTTATTTTGTTGGGTAAAGCCACACAAATTTGGAAAAGTCATCAACTACCATAAAAATGTACTGATATTTTTTTTTTGTTGACTTCATTGGTCCTAATTGGTCGACGTGATACCTCTCTAGCGGATCTTCTAGCTTTTGTATAGGATGAAGCACTCATTCTTTCTTTTCTTCTTTTTTATTCTATAATTTACAAGGTATACAGTTATTTTTAATCGTTTCTATTTTGTCTTTTAGTCTTGGTATGTAGAATTCCTTGTTTACTATTTCTTCTGTTTTTTTCTTTCAAAAATTTCCTATCTCGTGGACTTTTATTATTATTTTTTGTTCTTTGTTGTTCATGTTGTTTGGAATGACAAGTAATTTTAATCCATTATCGTATTTATACAATATATCATGCTCTAAATAAAAATCTTCATACTCTTCTGTAGTCAATATCCTTTTTATTGCCATCCGAAAAACTCGGTTTGATTATTACATCTTTTAACCATTCCTCTATCTGTCTATCTACTTCTTCTTTTTCCGATGCCGATAGTCTTCTTGGTCGCTAATAAATCGGTTCTTCGCTTTTCAGTACAATTTTCACCTCAATATTCGTTATCTTCGCTTTGAGTGGTTTGTAGTTTTCTATTAATTTCTTCACTTCCTGCCTAGTGAACCACGGAAAAGCATGTAGCGCCTAACGAGTTCTCCACGGTTCGCAGTCTTTAGAAAAACAAATGTAAAACTTTTATAACTTTGAGTTTTGCATACTTAATGTTGTGACCAATTCTACCTACAGAACTTAACGTTGTCATGATTGATTCTACGCAAAATATATAAAATTTGAAAAAAAAATAGAAGAAAATAACTCTTTGTCTTTAAACTAAATATTAAAACTTAATCCTGTACTTTTCTACTCAGAAAACAAATATGCCATATAAAAAAATATCTCGTTTTTACAGCAAAGGAAAAACCAAATTATCCTCAAAAATGTCCGTTACAATCAATACAATATAAACTTATTATTCACCTTAGCTACAGAAAATATTTTGTAATTCAGAAAAACTAATTGAATTTCGATAATTATAGTTTGTACAAATGTATTCTGCTCTTTTTTTTTAAACAAGTATTGTTAGAATGTATCTAAAAAAAATATTATTTTTCAGGTGCTTTTTTGATCCCGTATACGATTATGTTGATTTTCGGAGGACTTCCTTTATTTTATATGGAATTAGCCTTAGGACAATTCCACAGGAGCGGTTGTCTTACCATTTGGAAAAGGATCTGCCCGGCTTTGAAAGGTGAGTTGATACATCGATTATTTGGAACCACAACAAATTGAAAGTGAATGCTATAGATATAAGAAAACTTCCGAATTCAAATGTTAGCAACTGAAGTAGATATAGGGAATTATGTTTTTCTTCAATTTTTTTTAAAATCTTGGGCATATTCCCAGCATAGGTTGGTAATATGTCAATAGTGTCATGTCAATGTCAATTGTTATCACGTTCATGGATAATATTAATAATACTAAATAAACACCAGTAAGTATTCTTTATTTTTTATTTTTATTAACATAAAAAAACCGATTCTTCAGTCTTCATAACAACTCAAACGCAAATAAAACATAAATTAATACATCACTAAATAAGTCTTGTGACTGACACACAGATGACGCTGTCATTGTCAAACCCATGTGACGTTTATGAAGTACCAACTTTCAAAAGACTATGTCTAAAATGTCATAACATTTAAATTAGTCACAACAAAATGACAGACATTTAAGTGAAGCTATTTTTGTTATTTATAAAACAATGGATTCAAAATAATTTCGCGAGTTAGTTTATCATTTCTTCTTGATAAAAAAAAATACCGTACTAGCTCAGTAATGGCTTCAAAAATGTTATCCAGACTCTGCTCCATCGAAAAGACACATTTCTTATTGGTTTGCTTAATTTAAACGCGGTCGTACAGACACGTACATAACGTTCTGGCCGTCCAATTGAGAAAACACAAAAATGTCCACAAATTGGTTATTTCTAAACGTAAATTGAAGTTGCGCGAGATAGCTGAAGTCCTAAAGATATCAGTGTGTAGTGTATTTACAATGAGAAAGCCTTTTTCGAAATGGGTGTCGCGTTTACTCACAGTCGATCAAAAACAACAACGTTGATGATTCGGAGCAGTGTTTGGCCATGTTTAATGGATGAAACATGGATCCATCACTGCATTTCGGAATCAAAACGATCTTCATCTGAGTGGACTGCAGCCGGGTAACCGCATGGGAAGCGTCCAAACAGCTTGGAAGGTTTAGTGTTTTGGGATGCGCATGGAATATTGTTCATCGACTATCACCAAAAGGTAGAGACAATCAATATTGAATGCTACATAGAAATGTTGGAACCTTTGAATGCGAAAATCAAGGAAAAACGGCCTCATATTTAGAAGAAAAAACCTCTGTATCCCCAAATCGATGAACCGATTCATAAGTTGATGGCAACGATGGTTAAATTGAAGGAATTACTTCCTCATCCACCGTATAGTCCAGATCTAGCACCTAGTAACTATTGGCTATTCGCTGATATCAAAAAAAATGCTCGCCGGTAAAAAAATTTAGCTCTAATGAAGAAGTAATTGCTAAAACTGAAGCCTATTTTGAGGTAAAAGACAAATTCTCAAGTATGGCATCGAGAAGTTAAAGAGGCGTTGGAATGATTGTATTCTTCTTATTCATACGACTTGTTGAATGATGTGTTATATGACTCTAAAAACAAACAATGTATTCAAAATAAAACATTTTTTGTTTATGAACAGTCTGGACAAACAAACTTAATTTTATCATTTTTGCCTAGACCTGCGCAGTATTCGTGAACGTAGATGAAACAAACTAAGCACAGCCTCAAATCTTCCTGTTAATATTCATCATAAAGATTGCAGTACCAAGAGTCTTTAATTTTACGCGGTTGTTTGGTCTGTACAAAATTTTTTCTACGACGGTTCTTTTTAGCTTTTCTATTTTGTTGCTTTTTTATTTTTTTCTTGTTGAAAACGTCTCTTTTGATCACCAATGCTTTGCCATTGATGTCCTTTTCCCTCTTCTTTTGCCGTTTGTAAAGGGTTTCTAGCATATTTGTAAATTTTACATCCGATACTTCTTTCCTCTTCCACGGTATAGTCCAGATCTGATCCCCAGTGACTACTGGCTTACTTTCTTTCCAGTATTCCCCAACAGTTTATCTGTTGTATATCTAGATCTTTATTAATAACTTCATACTTGTCTTTATTTCCACTACACTGTGCAATTTCATTGTCTTTCTTTCATTCGCCCACGGTCCAAAGAACGTCATATTTCTATTTATTTAATGAAATTTTCGATTTAAATAAATCTCACGAAGGCACGCCACTGCTTATCGCAAACTGTCTGGCAGGAATATTTCGAAGAAATTGTGTACATACGCCTTCCGACAGCTTCGGACAATAGAAATGCATTTATGTTTACGATTCGTTGCTTTCATTGGTAAACAGAGGAGATGATGAGTCCACGTGGACTGACGGTTTATTAGATGTTTACGGGGAGTAAACAATAAAGTTCATTTCTTAATTTGGTATGAGTATTTCTTAAACATTGATGAATTAATAATTTTTATTTTATATCTAAGTTCATAAGCAGCAAACTGCTAGTTAAAAAATTCATTCTAAATTGATTCCAAGTCAATGAGACACTTAAAATTCTTCTTCCAACAATTTCCACCTTAGTTTTTGTTCTATCTGGTGCACAGCACTTTCACCGACAATATATTTAATGCCCTTGTTGTTTACAAGCTTGCATTGTTTATTGTTTCCATCCCCGTCGAGGTAGAATATCTTTGATTCTTTGAGAAAGACGAAATACGTTCGAGAGTTTACAAAAATGTGAATATCTGAAAAGGGTGTATGAAATATTACCATTGGGATTTTGAGTCTTTTATACGATATACGAAGCCGATTCGAAAGAATGTGTTAACCATCCATTTTATTTAAATGTGACAGACCATTTTTAATGTTGAATAAACATTATTTTTCATAAAACAATTATTACAATTTGATATATTTAAAAAAAATTAGTTTGACTAACAGAATGAAAAATTTTAACAATTTCTGGGGGCGAACGAAACTAATAATAATCAACTATCAGCAATTAAATGGGTTGTCTATAAAAAAACACCTTTCACATAAAAAACAACGTAAATAATATCATTATAACATTATTAAATTTAACTTGAAATAGTCTGCAAAATTCGTAGACTGACACATAGATGGAGTTACTAGTATTAAATACATTTGCAGTTATCCCTAACCTTCAAATGACAAGTATATTTGACAGCTGTCTTAATATTGGGTTGCCTCTAAAAACACCTTTCATATCAAAAACAACGAAAATAATATCATTATAACATTTATTAAATTTACCTGGAAAGAGTCCGCAAATTTCGTAGGCTGACACATAGATGGCATTACTAGTATTAAGTTCATTTGATTTTCAGTTATCCCTAACCTTCAAAGTATATTTGACAGCTGTCTTACTATTGTCATTGTCAGTGCCTTCCGCCACTGATCACTAGTTCGTGGACTTCGAAAAATACTTCTCACATCAGGCTTCCTCCAGATTTAAACTGACAATTTCACTTATTTCCGATTCCAGTAACCTCGAGTAGATCAGCTCGGAATATGAACAGTGTAGTCTTCTTCAAATTAGCAGATTTCTCCTAACACTTCATTTTACAATGTTCTGCTGTAGCGTACAGCTCCAAAGACCATTTTAACCACGGAAAGTCTATTAGAAGAGCAATCACAAAGTGAATGTAGTGGAAAAGCCAGTCCTTCATAAAGTGGATTTGAGGATAACTTTGTGAATGAAGAGGTAAGATGAAAATACCAATTTTTAATATAATAATTTGTAAATTTGTCTGTAGGAAAATCAAGTAGAATATACGGATACAGAAAAAAATAGCAGAATAAATAATAAATGAAATTAGTGACTCTAGAACTACTGAGAATATTTACAATACTCCATCTATTAGTATAACAACCAATAATATGAGTAGTTCGATTGAATCTTCGCCAAATTGGACATTGATCTCTGATTCTTCACATTCGCAACCAGATTTTGTGAAATTAGGATAAAACAATTGGATTATCTGGAAACTCTAGTTCGAAATACACTTTGATTAGATAAGTATTTGAAATTTAAGGAAAAGGCATGAAAATGATAAAATTTGGCATAATGATTTGCATAAAACTAATGGGAAAATAGGATTTTTCAACAAACTTTATTGAGAAAATTACAAATTTTTATCAAAAATTAGAACGGAAATTTGAATTCCGACAGAAAATTTTTTAAAAATCACGACACCGCCATTCAAAAGTATCTTTCTGCTATTCTCCTTATACTTCGACCTCCTTCTCTTCTTCATACTCCTCTACTTCTTATTCGTAGTCTTCGTTTGATTGGATTGCACAGTGAAAAATTGACAAGTGAAAAAGGAGCATTAAGAAAACAAATGGCAATACCAATACTGACAACTCCACATCAGATAATACTTCGAATGGCTAATGAAGATGCTAATAGAAAACAAAATGGGGAAAGTGAATCGAATAATAGAGGTAAATATTTAAATACAATAAATATATGTAAAAACTTATGGTATACATGTTGATTGGTTGATTGTACAATGAATCGAAACTGAGGTCATTCAGCCAGCTGACGAAAATTTGTTGAATGAACATATTACAAAAGTAAAAGTCCTTAAAAGATACTATGAAGATAAGAAGAATATTCACATTGAGAAATCCAAGACATGTACTACTATTACCACACTCACTATTACACTGTCTGACGCTTGTTTCGATGTTCTCCGTTAGTCTCTATGTGTTTTGTACAAAACAAAAAAATATTACCGAGTATAATTTCATTTAAGATAGTCAGTTGATTGAATTAGTAAACTCACTCTGGCATTGAACAAAATATGTACGTTGATCCATTTGGACTATTTCTTGAAAGAAAGACTACCATTACTCAGGTTGAATTAGAACAACTTCCAAATTCAGTGGTAAGTTCAATAATTACTCATCTTTTACTGGATACTGTGGACAATTTGAATCTTGGTATCTCTTAAATAAATCCCAACAAATTATATGATTTTATATAAAACCCCGTAGTTATGAAAAAACTACTTTCGAGTAGATAAACTCAAATATTTGAGATCACTAAAATCCTTTTCGTAGAAAATATGTATTGTTTTAATTTTTGTTTCCGCTCTAACTCCTTCATTATTTCCAAGTCGAACAACATTACTAACTAATTAAGCAATACGATAGGATCGGGAAATATAAAAAGCTTTTCTTAGGTGATGAGATGTTTAACAAATGTTTTTAAAGAATTTGAATTTTAAAAATCTGTCCCCACTTTCATGAATAAATTCAAGGCATTTTTTTTTGTAAATTAGTTTTTCCTTGTCCTTGCAAAATGAAGTACCAAATAGGTCCATGTATTCATGTTTGTTTCCTGTTTTTATTTTTTATTGGAACCTCAATATCAGTGACATTATTAGAACATTTTTCTTATTGGTTATAAGAGAGTCTCACTCTTGGAAGCACTTACAGTTTCAGATGAGTGTAAAAATTCAATTTAGGAAAATTTAGATGAAGCGTCTCTTTCATGCATTGTTGTAAAATACAGAATATTCAATAAATATGCATGAATATGATTTACACAAGCTAAATGCTTTTAAGACGTTGGCAATATCTAATACTAATGAATGAATCACCTCTTCCCAAATAGTAATTACGAAGCCAGATCGATGAGTCCATCACTTTTTGATTTTCCCACCTGCCAACTGAAACGGCAACACTGTACATGTCAAAATACAGTGTTGTTTTATTACTATATCTATACACCAAAAAATTGCTAACAATAATTTATTCAAACTGCTTAAGTTATTTAAACAACTTTTTTTATAATCGTTAAATATATTGATTAAATCTGAATTAACTAACTGTCAAAAAAGAACTCGCGTGAAGAACAGCAAGGGCACGGAGGTAAACGTATCAATAGTTTTGGAGCTCAACAAGATTTGAAATCAACAAAGGGTTTGTGATAACCTTTTCAGAATGCAAGTAAATGATTCTGTTAATGTAAAACGGTCGATTAAACTTACATTCTGGTCCACATTTTTTAAAAGCACATTTTAAGCATTCTCCAAAGCAACCATGGCATCTTAAATTCAAGCAATTACAAAGATCCATTTCTGATTTATTTTTATAAGATGTTGACGGCATTGCTGCATCAAACGGGATCGATGTTCTTCGTGGAAGAATATCGTTATTTTTCTTCAATTTGTACACTACTGTCTCTGAATGGTAAAAGACTTGCGGAACCATATCGAAATGGTTTTTTTCATTTATTTCAATCTGTGTCTTATACTGGTTCAATGTCGGTAGACTTGCGGAATCAAGTCGCCATGATCTTTCTCTATTTATATCAGTTTGTGGATAATTTTGACTGGATGCTGTAGGTCTGACGGATTTAAATCGGATTAATCTTTTTCTTGAAAGCATCTTGTAAGATTTTCAGTTTGTGGTTTTGTTGTAAGTGGGTGTAGATATGGAGGGCTAACGTTTTAATGCAGTTCTCTGACTCCACTGGATAATAGCGGGATTGCGGAATTATACCGAGGCATCTTAACTAGACATAATTTTTTCCTTGGAGGTTTATCGTTATTTTCCTCTTCCGGTATTAGATTGGATTGATGTTCCTACTTGAAGGTTATCGTTGTATTTCCCAATCTGCACAATAGTCTTTTCTCTATGAATGTTGTTAGACTGGTAGCTTCGAATCGAAATGGTCTTTCTTCATTTATTTCAGTTGCTGTCTCATTTTTACACGATTTTTGTAAACTTGTGGTTTGACAGTAAACCTCAATGTTGTCAAATATTTATTTATAAATCGTAATATAATTAAAATCATTATGATCTGGCTTCAGTTCTCACTAAATTTGGTTAATGGGCAATATTTTCCACAATTAATCTAAACAAAAATAATTTCAAGACCAAGAAAATAATTTTGTTTTCGGGCAAAAAGTAATGTTAAATTTGGGGGTAATAAACCGGGTACTTCTTGGCAGTGTTTAGGTTCAACATCTGAAAGGTATTTATTGTCTGTTGGAAAAATGTTGTTAATGCATACTTATTGCAGATTTTGTAATTTACATCAGTCTGAACGATTCGCTTCATCCAAATTTTTAGAAATTTAATTATTTCACTCACCTGAAACTTCTTCTTCTGCTTCTGAACTCTTGTAACCAACAAGAAAAATGTTCTTATAATGTCATTGGTATTAAGGTTCCAACAAAATTAGAAACTTTGCAGGAAATCTCAGAAGTTCTGATTTTGATACACTGATGAAGGCCAAGAAAAAATATGAGTATTCTGAAAAATAGAGTGTTTCTTTAAAGAAAATCTCTCTTCAAATTAAATTCGAAATCTGTAAAAAATAGGTTTTAAGGAAATTATTGATAAATTTGCCACTCAGAAAGCAAGAAAGATTATTTTATAATTAGGTAATTATAATGATTAGGTACCTAGTCTGTAAACTGTAGAAGAACTGATTGATATACATACTTTTCGTTGAGTATTGAATTGGTACTTTTTTATGCAAAGGTGATAATATTGTATGTTTTTTATTTTGATAAAGTATTTTGTTGATATTATATAAGCTAGCCAAAGAAATAATGTTTTCAAATTTTATTTGCATTTTTACTCATGTATCACTTCTTCACAACGATTGTGATGTAGGAATACGATAAAAATACGTAACTATCTGATGTATTTTTCCCTAAAAACTGAAAAATAACAAAACTGCAGCATAACAATAAATTTAAAGGCATTTGACTTTGAGCAGAAAAAGAATTTAGCTAGCGGCGGTTGATAATACAGTGAAGATTGTAAATTTCATTAAGTCGCAGCCTAAGCAATCCCGACTTTTTGCCATTCTGTGCGATGAAATGAGTGAAAGTGCTCTCAAGATTGTTTGGGCTTGTTAATGAATTATAATTGTTTTTGTTGTAAAATTACGCGATGGGGCATAATTTTATCTTCCTTATTTCCTTATTTCTTGTTCTTTCTCTCTTCATTTTACACTTTTGACTTTTCTGTTTCTTGTTTTTTGTTTTCAGCATCATTTTCCTAATCATGGCTCTTCTTCACATTACTTTCATCTTGTTTTTGACTACTGCTTTCCTCATAATAATATTATAAGTCAAAATATATATTATTCGAGTATCCTATTCTGTAGAGTTTTGTAAGTAACTAATTTAACCATATGACTGGAATGGGGAAATATAAAAAGCTTTACTAAAAATTGAAACTAAGACTTATATATCACTTGAACAATATCTAAACACTCAAAAATATTTCACTCCAACAAATCTATTCAAAATGCTTTTTTATTATTTAGTAAACAAAGGCAGCCATTTTATCGCAAACGAATACAGATACATAACGATTTTGCTTAGCTTATATATTTTCATAAACTTTTTCATCAAAATTAGTTTCTTGGTCTTGAAAATATCTAGAAGATATCCACACAATAAAAATTGGAACTGCAAAGAATGGTGAAGCTTTGTTTGCAAACAAAAAAGGGACATTAAATGGCAAATGTCAAGGTAAAGGTATAAAAATTGAAGCGCTCATTGTATCAGGTATGTCACACAACCTTATTTCTGTATCAAAACTACTAGAAAAGAATTTTAACATTTGTTAATGGGATTGATGGGACAAGACAAGCAATTTTAGATAAAGAACATACTAAGTTTAAATATGAAATGTCAAATAATTTATTTTTTCTTTATGTTGATTTTAATAATAAACCAGATCATGTAGCATACATGAATAATAGTAATACTGATGTAAATTTATGGCACAGGCGATTAGGGCACATAAATAGGAATAATTTGAAAAGATTAGGTTTACCCTATAGTTTAGAAATATGTAGAGCTTGTATGGAGGGAAAAAGTACACGTAAACCATTTTTTTTATGTAACTAAACCAGTACAAAGATTGGTCAATTGATACATTCAGATATTGCAGGTCCAGTTACAGTAGCTACACCAGAAGGGTACAAATATTTCCAAGTTTTGATTGATGATTATTCACATTTTCTGATAGTAAAGCTACTAAGAAATAAAACTGAGGCAGATCAGAATATCATTGACTTTATTAAATTGATTAAGACGCAACATAATTCAAAAACGCAAAGAATTCGTATTGACAATGGCGGGGAGTTCATATCAAATGATTTTAAAAATTTTTGTCGAAGTAAAGGTATTGAGCTGGAATATACTATGCCACATTCTCCACAAGAAAATGGAGTAGCCTAGCGAATGAATCGAAGCCTACTGGACAAGGTACGCACCAAATTTGCCGAAACAAACTTGCCAAGAGAATTATGGGAAGAAGCTATTTTATGCTCAGCATATGAATTAAATCGAACACCAACCCAAGCCGACAATGGGGAAACACCAGCAACCAGATGGTACAAGAATGATTTAGGAAAATTGAAAATATTCGGAAGTCAAGCATGGGCAGTAATTTTACCAAGACAAAGTAAATTAGAAAGAAGAGCACAACCTTGCATCATGATGGGATATACCAAAGCTGGATATAGACTTTGGAATTATGAGGACAACAAAATTTTTCACTCAAGAGATGTCAGATTTGATGAAACAACAACAGATTACAATAAAATTATTAAGGCTAGTGGGAAGAAAAGTATAAATGAAAAGGTCATAGAGATACAATACGAAAATGAATTACAAGAAGAACCAAATGCCATAGAGGAAGAAGCAATAGAAGAGACTGACTTCAGCAATAATAATGATGAAACAGAAAGCACAAGGTCAGAGGATGTAGATGAAAGTTTACCCAAAGTAGAGAGTACACAGTGAGGAACTAGAACAGTCAAAATATCTGAATGAATATGAAGTTTACACAGCTTATTGTCTAATATCAGCAGAGTAAGATGACCCTATAAGCTATAAAGATGCCGTAAAGGACCAATATTGGATAAATGCTATGAAAAAGGAACTAGATGCGCTCGAGAGATTGAATACGTGGACAGAAACGGAGCTACCAACAAATGGAAATTCAAACAAGATGGGTTTTCAGGACAAAGGAAGATGAAACGAAAAAGGCAAGAATAGTTGCAAAGGGGTTCCAAATTAAGGAGGAGGATCAGTTTGAACCCAACTACTCACCAGTTGCAAGGATTTCAACGATTAAGTTACTCTTATCTGTAGCATTACAAAATAATTTTAAGATCAGACAAATGGATATCCCGACTGCATTTTTAAATGGAAAACTTGAGAATGATGTCTACATATATGCACCAGCCGGACTTAAAGTGAATAAATCAAAAATACTAAAACTTAACAGAGCTCTGTATGGATTAAAAGAAGCATCATAGGTGTGGAATAATACATTTAATGATTTTGCAATTCAGAATAATTTTAAGAGATCCTTATATGACTGTTGTCTATACAGTAATCAAAAGGTTTGGATACTTATTTATGTTGATGATATTTTGTTAATAGGAGAAGACAAAGATGTGAACGAGACTATGAATTTATTGAAAAGCTGTTTTTAAGCAAAGAATTTGAATGAAGTGAATAATTTTCTAGGAATGAAGATCACTAGAACAGAAGATATCATTAAAATCGAACAACAGCAATTTATTGACAAATTGCTAAATTATTTTAATATGAAAGACTGTAAACCAAAGAGGACTCCAATGGAAAAAGGATTCCAATATAACGACAAGGCCAAAATTTTGACAAACATTCCATATAGACAACTCATCGGAGCTTTGATGTATTTAGCAACAACTAGTAGACCTGACATCAGTTATGCTGTGTCATATTTGAGCAGATTTTTGGATCGTGTAACTGAAGAGACCTGGACTGCAGGAAAACGAGTCTTGAGGTATCTACAGGGAACTAAAACTCTAGGATTGACTTATACTAAACATACAAATAGTGACGTAATACTTGAAGGATATTCAGATGCTGATTGGGCAACGAACAAGGAAAGTAGAAAAAGCATTAGTGGATCTATAATTTTATATGGTAATAACCCAATATCATGGTCATCCAAGAAACAAACTTGCGTGGCTTTATCAACAGCGGAAGCTGAATATGTGGCAGCAGCACAAACAGCTCAAGACCTCTCTCTCTCTTCTAGCCGTTTTCTATCCTTTGGATATAGGCCTCTCTCATATTTTTCCAGTTTTCCCTGTTCTGTGCCACTTGGTACCAGTTAAGTCCGGCTGTTCTCTTGATATCATCATACCATCTTTGTTGTGGTCTGCCGGTGCTTCTTTTCTCCCCCCAAGGTCTCCATCTTGTTATTTTTCCGCTCCAGTTGGTGTTATTTCGAGCAACATGTCCGGCCCAGTTCCATTTAAGACTACCTATTCGCCTCACTATGTCCTCGATTTTGGTTCTATTTCTTATCCACTCATTGGTTTTATGGTCTTTAAGCGTTATTCCTATCATTTTCCGTTCTATTGATCTTTGATGTACCTTTAATTTATTCAAGATTTTCTTTGTTAGGACCCATGCTCAAGACCTAATCAACGTATTTTAGGGAACTTGAATACTATTGCCAAAACGATTCTATATTGTGATAATAAGAGCACAATTTTAATGTCCAAAAGCAATGAAATTCGAAAAGAACCAAACATATTGATATTAAAAACCATTATATAAAAGATTTAATTAGTAAGAGGAAAATAGAAATAAATTATGTATCAAGTGAACAAAATTTAGCCGATATGTTTACTAAATCATTATATATAATTGTGTATAATTTAAAGCATCATGTTTTTAGTTGTATATTACATAATATCTTAAGTTGATTGAGCGATTTTCATTAATACATGTCAAATCGAGGAGGAGTGTTGAGATTTTATAAATTATAGAGTTGGCAACAATGCAGTTTGTCAATGATCCATTCATTGGCACTTTTGGCGCGACGTGATGTATTAATTGTGAGGTTAGCTAGTAGCTTTTCACTCACCACGTTGTGTTATATTTTTGACCAAAAATCAATAAACCTTTTATTTGGAGGATGTTTTAATCTAGTGACAACCTAAAACCGTAACGGGTTCTTAACATGTAATTTGATCCATTTGGTCGAAAGATACAAAAAACTACAGGAAGAATTGATTTATAAGATATCAACTGATTTTGGTATTTGTAATAACTGCAAATTAGCAAAGGATTATTTCTTAATGGAAAGACTATCATTACTCTGACTGAATTAGAACAACTCTAAAATTCAGTGGTAAGTTCAATAATTACTCATCTTGTACTGGATACTGTGAACAATTTGAATTTATTATTATAATTATTTTCTAGTTTATGCTCTTTGAAAAATAGCAAATGAATGCTCTCAAATTTTTTCGATAATAATATAATGGGAATCGTATAGAACTGCTTTTGTTACTTGCCATTTTTCTTGATTAAAAAATTTCTAATAATTAAAAATCACATTGTTAACAGAAGTTAATTTGAAATTAGAATTTTCTGTATTTACTGAGTTATATTTAGATTATGTAAATTCCAAAGATAATAATAATCTTTTTGTATTTACTCAACCTCTAAACAGAACTAAATTTGTTTATTTCAAAGAAGATCTGTGTATATTTTAGGATTTAGCTTTACTTCGTTTATTTTATATGTATGTTTTAATACAATTTCATTGTTGTTCTATTTTATACTGTTCACTCCTTTATTGTATGAGCAGCTTGAAATTGTTGTTGTTAGGTTTAAATGTGCGTTGTATAGAGTGTGTTAAATAAAATTATTTATTGGAACAAAATGACTACAATAATTCTTTATAATAATAACTAAAAACTTAATTCACTCTGTCGACCATGCTTTCGACACCACATTCAGTCTATCTACTCAGCTTCCCGCTCTCTTCTTCTTTTTTGTATATGAAACACATTTTTCAGGTTTGACCACAGAACTATATTGTTTGTCAATATTAACACCCTCCCTCAAACCTATAAAATGTGAGAAATGAATTTAAAACATATAACACTCTTTCATCACAACAAATTTAACATTTTTACAAATTTAGTAAACTTTTCATTTGTTAAGGCTTTAGTGACAATATTTTCATTTATTAAATCTAATACAAAATGTAACTTAACATCTATGTGCTTACATCTCTTGTTGTTTTCAAAATTTTGCAGTAGTTTAATGGCACTTTGGTTATCTTCAAATAAACAAACTGGTAAATCTAAAGTAAGATTTAAATCTTCTAACAAGTTTTTAATGTAAAGTAGTTGACATGATGCAACACATACTGCCACAGATTCAGACTCTGTACTTGACAATGTTACAAATGGTTGCTTCTTAGAGCACCAAGAAATAATATTATTGAATAGTTTAAAACAATAACCACTTATAGATTTTCTATCTAAAATATCATTGGCCCAGTCTGCATCACAGTATCAAACTAATTTACTGTCACCTTTGTAAAAATGCAATTTACAATTAACGCTAAACTTTAAATATTTGAGCACTCTTAGAAGATGTTTGAAATGTTTGTCACTAGCGCAATCTTGAAACTGCCCAAAGAAACTAATACTGAAACAAATATCAGGCCTTGTGCCCATCATTATATACATCAAACTCTCCAAAAGTTCTTTATAAGGTAATTTTGTTTTTAGACTTTCTTCACATCTTTTTAAATTCAAATTTTTTTCGATAGGAGTTTTGACCTTCTTACAATTTTCTACATTGAATTTTTTTACTAAGGTGTTGATAGCAGAAATCTGATCTAAAGTCATGACTCCACTTTTCTGATTCTTCTGTATTTTAATACCTAAGAAATCAAATTCATCATTCATATTTTTTTTTTTATTTTGAACGTTTAACATAGCTTTAACTTAAGTTGATTGAGAAAAGTAGAATCATTGCACGCAATCAAAATGTCATCAACATACAGAAGTAAGTAGCTTCTTATGCTTTGATCAAGGAAACTATATAAATAGTAGTCAGATTTTGATCTTTTAAAATTCAAGTTTACCATTAAATCATTGAAGGTTTCATTCCAAGCTTTGGGTGCTTGTTTTAGTCCATATATTGCCCGATTTAGCATACAAACCTTATTTTTATCAGCAACTGTTACTTTAAGACCTTCAGGTAATTCCATGAATATTTTCTCTTTAACTTTACTATGTAAGAAAGCGTTTTTTACATCCAATTGTTCCAAAAGTAAATCATAATTATTGCAAATACAAATTAGGATTCTTAAAGTGGAAAGCCTTGCTACTGGCGCATGTATCTGTCCAAACTCATTGAAATTATTTTGTTCAAATCCTCTTGCTACTAATCTCGCTTCATAACTAAAATTACCTGCACCGTCATCCTTAATTCTGAACACCCATCTGTTGCTTATTATATCCTCATTTTCTGGTCTTTCAACCAACTTCAATGTTTCATTATAGTTTAATGCATTTAGTTCATCTTCAATAGCTTTCTCCCAGCTTGGCCAATTTGAAGTTTTCTTCGCTTCTGTGTATGATTTCGGGACATCTGATATTTCGGAGATTAATGCTAAACAACTTATATCTAATTCAAAGTCATTGAATCTTAATGGTAACTTCACTTGTCTTTTAGGCCTTTCTTATTCTGTACTATTTTCAACATTTTCAAGAATATTTTCTCTTGATTCTTGAATTCTCTCATTTAAACTAAGATTTTTTACTTCTTTTTCTTTACTATATTCATCTTCAAACTCTTCATTTTCAGCTTGAATATTACAATTTTTGTTTTCTTCTAAAGAGAAACAGCTTTCATTGAACAAAACATTTCTGGAATGTATTACTCTATTTTCTTCTTTATTCCAAAGTTTGTATCCATTTTCTGTGTATCCTATGAATCTGCATTTTTGACCTTTTTCATCCAGCTTATTTCTTAATGAATCAGGAATTATTGTATATGCAATACAACCAAACACCTTCATATTAGCGACATTGGGTTTTTTATTGTAAAATAATTCAAACGGTGTTTTATTTTTAACTAAGCATGATTAAGTTCTATTTGTAATATAGGCGGCTGCAAGGATAGCATCTTCCCAAAATATTTTGTCCATGTTTGCTTGGATTATCATAGATCTCGCCTTGTCCATCAGGGTCTGATTCATTCTTTCAGCAACTCCATTAAGCTGAGGAGTATAAGGAGGAGTGTAAGATATTTGTATTCCCTTTTCAGAACAAAAATTTATTTCGAGAAACTGGTTTAATTGGACCACAGACATCCGTGTGTACAAGCTGTAATACTCTACTTGATCTAGATATCTTTGAGTAGTACGGAAAGCATTTTTGTTTACATGTTTCACACACATCGCATATGGTCTCCACTTCTGAATTTTCAAACTGCATCCCATCCACTAAATTCAAGTTTTTAATTTTTAAAAGTGAATTGTAATTTAAATGACCATACCTGAAATGCCAAAGTTGCTTATCTTTATTGTTGGCTGCCAAGTTTGCAAATTCATTATTGTTATGCATAAAAATTATTTTATATAAATTGTTACATCTTGCGCCTTTAACAAACACAGTTTTTCCTTTCTCTATAATGATTTTACCATCGACATGAACAATTTCAAAACAGGCTTTTTCTATTGCAGAGATTGATAATAAATTCACTCTTAAATTTGGCACACATAGTACATTTTTTATTGGGTTCTGTGAATCTATGCATATTCACCAACAGATCTTCTTTATTAACATAATGGTGTGTTGCTCCTGAATCTGCATACCATTCTGTCTTGCTTGTCTGAAAATCTTAGATTGCACAAAAAGCTATAGAATCATCTTCAAGTTCATTGTCGACCCCTGTTTTGGAATAACTAGCTCTATTGATGTCTTGACTCTGTTTATTATTCTTATTTCTAAAACACTGCTTAGCCTTATGTCCCATTTTACCACACACGACATTTTATACCACAAATACTTGCAGAGTGCCCCATTTTACCACATTTAAAACATTTCAGTACCTTTTGCGCTTCATTAAATGAAGATGGCATCTCGCCAACATTTTTAAGACTTTTATCAAACTTTTTATTTACTGAAAACTCTAGAAGCCTTTGTTTGACAAATTCTAGTTTGAGATCATCATCCGACATGGTTCGTAATGCTGTAACTACATTTTCAAATTCTTGTGGCATTGACAATAATAAGAAACATGACATATCAGATTCTTCAAAAGAGATTCCTAAATTTTTGAGTTCTCTAAAAACTCTGTCACATTTTGAGAAATGATCTTGCATATTCTTCCCATACTCATATTTCGGCCAATTAGTTCTTTTAGTAAATAAAATTTGGAACATGTACCTTTTTACTAAAAATTGACTCTAATTTTTGTATCATCTCATATGCTATCTCTGTTTCTTTCACATATTCTAGGTGAGTATCTGCTACACTTTGTATAATCACCATACAGGCTTTGTTATTTTTCTTTTGCCAATCATCATTCCTATTGCTTTGTGGTACTTCTTTTAGGATATCTTATCACTTAAATCCATTGCTTTTAATACGGAGTTTAACCGAAATTTCCAATTATCAAAGTTATCTCCATTAAATGGAATGATTCCATGTTTGTTTTCCATCCTCGCCATTTTTTCCTTTTTGTTATAGTAACCTTCTTTTAATTTTCCACTTTTAACACACTCCCTCTGGGCCCATAACCGATGTTAGGTTTAAATGTGCGTTGTATAGAGTGTGTTAAATAAAATTATTTATTGGAACAAAATGACTACAATAATTCTTTATAATAATAACTAAAAACTTAATTCACTCTGTCGACCATGCTTTCGACACCACCTTCAGTCTATCTACTCAGCTTCCCGCTCTCTTCTTCTTTTTTGTATATGAAACACATTTTTCAGGTTTGACCACAGAACTATATTGTTTGTAAATATTAACAGTTGTCACTATCGACTTGGGCTCCCCTGTGGTGGTTATTCCGAAACCCGATGGGAGTGTCCCACATACTTTTTCAAGCTGGATCCATATTAAGCATATTTGCTTTCGAAAGTATACCAGCGGGGCAGTGTCATTCAAACTATTACAAACCGTAGAGGCATGTATAGGATGAACCGATTGAGTATCGGTATAATAACAGCTCCTTCTGAAATGGATGAGATTATTTGTCAATGTGCCATAGTTGACGAGTGTAAACAGAACAAAACCCAAGCTGTGGCCTACATGCCTAGCCCCAGTAATGTTGATGAGGTGAGTGAGAACTGTATTCCAGACTACTCTAATAAATATCGATTTTTTCTCAGTAGATGAACAACGTATGTCTGACCGTGTGTTAGAGAGAGAGCAGCGAGACAATGTGTAAGAGAGAGAGACTTCGTTTTTGCGCATGCGTAAAGTTATATATCCGATGCGATGATAACAGCGGGAGCGCTGATATACCAGGTCGGTTAAAAGTCTTTGGGTTTTAAAAAATTATATATACCATTATTATTCGCTAATCTTGTAACATAAAAGTATAATGTATAAATAAAAAGAGATTTTTGTCAATGTAAGGTATCACGCACGTAATCGAGACAGATTCGTTGCGATGATATACCAGGTCGGTTGAAAGTTTTTGGGTTTTAAAAAAATTATATACATATATACCATTATTATTCGCTAATCTTGTAACATAAAAGTATAACGTATAAATAAAAAGAGATTTTTGTCAATGTAAGGTATCACGCACGTAATCGAGACAGATTCGTTGCGATGATATACCAGGTCGGTTAAAAGTCTTTGGGTTTTTTAAAAATTATATATTCCGTTATTAATGTGATTGGAAATTAGTTTTTTGAGGATAGCAGAAGAGTGAAGATCATGTTAATCATTATATTAGCTGCAGTACTATGTTCAGTACTATGGGTTGTCGACCAACAGTATGCTATGAAATATTTACACCGGTTCGGGTACGAAAATGAAAATGATTTGACTAAACTTGAGGATTATTTGTTGAGTTTTCAAGAAAGATATAATATCCCTGCAACGAGAGAATAAGATGAAAATACAATTCAACTTCTAAATAGACCAAGATGTAACGTGAGTGAAGCAGCTTCCGACGATGATCATTCTTTTAGAGTTAAATCAAAATGGTCAAAATTTGATTTGAAATGGTATTTCCCTCAGGCAACTCCAGAATATCTTAAAGTAACCAAAAAGGCTTTTGAAGTGTGGAGTAATAGTTCAAAGTTTAAATTTGAATTAATACACAAAATACGGCCTTATGCTCCCGATATATCTATTACAGTTGTACGGGGAAAGCACTATTTTCGAGCAAATTGCCAAGGTAGAGGTGAGTGCTCCAGTACATTTGATGGTCCTGGAAAGGTGTTGGCACATGCTTATTTCCCAAAAAGGCAACAGTTGTATAGAGCTTCATATTGATGCTGATGATAAGTGGGTTTTAAGTTTGGATGGATCAAGTTCAGAAGATCAGACTAGCCTACTTATGGTATTAATTCATGAAATTGGGCATATTTTAGGAATTGCTCACAGTGATATTGAGACAGCAATAATGTATCCATGATATCAATTCAACATTGCTCCTAAATTGGATGAGGATGATAAAATGGCCCTTGAAGCTCTTTATGGACCAATCAATACATATGTAAATAATCCTTTCAAACCTACATCAGCGCTGCCACCGACTACAAAGACACTTGCACATCAACCAAATGAACCGGATAAAAATTTATGCGACATAACACCGGAGTATATGTTCATTGCCATGGCTGGTGAATTTGAAAATTACCATTTATATATTATTAATGAAAATTCCCTATTGAAAATTGATTTGAACTCGAAACTTATTCCCTCGCAACCAGAAATACTCGATGATTATTTTCCTGAAGAAGTGGGTCCCATAATTTAGATTTTTCAAAGTTCTTCAGATAATTTAAAAGCAGTCAATGACCGTAAATACTATGTAGCAGATTTTCCCGCTCTACAAATACTTGAGGAAAATAATTTAATTATACTTAAGAATTCTCAAATAAACACAATGTTTCAAAGCAATCATGGCAATTTGACAAGAACTTGAAAACTGTTCGGAATAGAGGACAAATAAAAGATATTTTCCCTGGACTACCCACAGATGTTACAGGAGCATTCCAGTACATTGACGGACACATGTACTTTTTCAAAAACACCACATACTACAAATATAATGAGTTTACCAAAAAACTTGTTGCAGCCGGACCCTTTAATTGGAACGTGTTCGATATTCCATGTCCAAATGGAGACCTTTTAAATCATCTCAAAATTTTATTAACAAAAATAATTTCTTTTTATCAATAATGTTATATATTTTGAAATAAACTCTTATTAATTTTTTTTTTTTTTTGGAAATTCCCGAACGCCAATCTTAAGATAACTTTTACCTATTAATAAGAAATTTTTTGATAACGCGGGAAATTGATAAGAATATTTCTAAACCAAATGGACCACATGTACAGGAAATAGTGAAAATTTATTAGAATACTCGGAAACCATATGGACCACATTTACAGGAAATTACAAAATTACAAAATTGCCGCAAATAAAATATTTTTTCTAGAACATTCTATCACAATCGTATGGAGACAGTGCCATGAGTATAAATAAGATGTTGCATTGTGTTGGAGTCAGTCTCTTCCACTGCCAGCAAGAGAAAAACCAGCTCTGAAGAACAAATACTAGTATCTGTTAAAAAATTGTGCATTAACAAAAAATGTAAGTATTTTTTTTTCTTGTGGGTTACGCGCTCTCTCTCTTTTCAGATGGATTTAAAAAAAATTAACGCAACGTCTCTAATTACAGAGAGAAAACCAATAACAAAAATACAAGATCTACCTTTGAATACTCTGAGGGCTAAAAAGAAGGCAAAAATAGTCAATTCCAAATTCGGAGAATCAGATTTATTGGATTTAGATGAAGAAGTAGTGTTTTTACCGCAAAGAGTCACAAGTGTCTACAAACCAGTCATTGAAGAATTTGAAAAGGAAAAATACGGAATTATATTCAAGGGATTAGTGGATGTTGGAAAAAATCAACGGCTAGCGTCATTTGAAATTGAGGCACTATAGACGTGCCTAAGACACACACACACACACACAGAGAGAGAGAGAGAGAGAGAGAGAGAGAGAGAGAGAGGTGAGTACCATGAATATTGTAAAAAAATCTGAAAATTTACTGCAAGTCATTAAAAATGTCAGAAAAATATTGTTTGATAAGATAACGGATAGAGATGTGGAAATTTGGTTGAATCGATTGAAAAAACAAATTAAAGTATGTAATTTGACAATTAAAAAGGAGGACTGCATGTAGGTACAATTAGGAAATTACAAACATACATAGGACATTTCAAACATTTTAAACAACTTATTTCAAATAGGAATATAGGTATGGGGCTGAAAAATAGGGTTAAATGGGAAAATGTAGCTTCTACAAGAAGAATTAAAACCGGACTTATAGTAAATTTATATCATAAGGACTTAACGCAATTTTTAAATGATTGTCAAATAATTTTTAAAAATAAAATAAGGGAAATTTTTAGGAAAAAATATTCTGTTGTTAAAGTTTATGTTTGTTTTTGTGGAGAGTTCATTAAAAAATCTGGTGAAAATGAAATTTCTAGTTTCCATTATTTTATGACTAAAAATTCTATTATCGATGTATCGACCGATATAGAACGATGGTTTTTCGAGAACGTCAAAGATAAAATTAATTTTAAATTATCAGAATTTCAAGAGAGGGACTCTGGTTTTGCATTAAGTGAAATTATTTCTTTAGAAGTAAATATCAATAAATTTGAAATTGGAAACGGCTCATCTTATATTAAACTTCCAGAACCTATTCAAAAAAAGCGAGGGTGCATAAACATTAAAAATTCTGACCAAGCATGTTTTTATTGGTCAATTGTTAGTGCTTTGTACCCAGCCAAAAATAATAAAGAACTCACTTCCTCATATCCATATTATAGCACAGTCTTGAATACACAAGACTTGGAAGCTCCGATGCCCCTGCATCAAATATCAAAGTTTGAAAAATCTAATAACATTTCCTTCAATGTCTATGCCTTGGTTTTAATTGAAATAAATAATAAAAAACCATTTTACAAAGTATATCCAGTAAGACTTGCTAAATCAATACACGAGAAACATGTAAATCTTTTATTAATTCAAAATACATATTTTCCAAAGCTAAACGATTATGAAGCACCTCCTATAGATATTGACAATTCAGAAATCATATATCACTACTGCTGGATCAAAGATTTGTCACGTTTAATTAATAGTCAGTTAAGTAAAACTACATATAAAAAATTTATTTGCAATCGCTGCATAAATTATTTCAGCAGTGAAAGTAAATTGAATGTCCACTTGAAATTATGCTCTGAATTAAATAATTATAAAATGTCTTTTCCAAAATATGAATCTGTTAGTTTTAGAAATTATATATATAAACAAACTACGCCTTTTGTAGTTTATGCCGATTTTGAGTGCATGCTAGAACAATTTACAGATAAAACACAGCTTCATAATAAGACAAATAAATATTAAAAACATATAGCATATAGTGCTGGTTACTATGTAAAATGTAGCTACAACGAAGACTTTTTTCAAGAGCTACAGAGGTAGAGATTGCATGGATTGGTTTGCAAATGAATTATCGAATTTAGCTGTGGAAGAAAAACCAGATTTACGTGTGGCAACAATGTGTCACATATGTGAAAAGGGTTTTTCCTCTACAGATATCATTGTTAGAGATCACGATCATTTTACGGGGAAGTTTAGAAATTTTGCACATCAAGCATGCAATTTAAATTTCAAAAAACTGTTTGTTGTACCTACAGTTTTCCATAACTTAAGTAACTACGATAGCCATTTCATCATTTCGGAATTAAGTAAAAGAGGAAACATCAGTTTACTCCCCATAAATAAAGAAAAATACATTTCATTTACACTTAACGATTCAGATACAAATATAAAATTTCGATTCATAGATTCACTGAGTTTTTTGGGTGCTTCCTTGGAAGAATTGGCTGCTACATTGAATGATAATGATTTAAAAATTTCCAAAAGAGAATTTAGTAATTTAAGTGTCGAACAATTTAAATTAATAGCCAAAAAAGGGGTTTTCTGTTACGATTTTATAGATAGTTGGGAAAAATTAAATACTTGTGAACTACCACCAATAGAGGCATTTTATAATAAATTGGAGGATAAAAACATCAGTATTGAGAAGTATTCTCATGCTGATGCAGTGTGGAAATCATTTGATATTGAAAATTTGGGTCAGTATTCTGATCTGTAATTAAAGACCGATGTTTTACTTTTATCAGATGTTTTCGAACAATTTCGAAGAAAATGTTCAATTACTTATGGTTTAGACCCTGCATGGTACTATACAATGCCTGGATATACTTGGGACTGTATGTTGAAATATGTAGGATGTAAATTAGAGTTATTGCATGACGTAGACATGATCATGTTTATCGAGAAAGCAATTCGAGGAAGAATTTCGGTTTGTAGCAGTAGATTATCGAATGCTAACAATAAGTACATGCATGAATATGATTCTACAAAACCCTCAAAGTACTTACTCTACCTGGACGTCAATAATTTATACGGGTGGGCTATGTGTGAACCATTACCATACGGAGGATTTGAATGGTTAGATAATGAAAATTTTGATGTTATGTCTGTGGCAGATAATTCTTCCGTAGGATATATATTACAAGTAGACTTGGAGTATCCACATGAATTACATGATCTTCACAGAGATTTTCCATTTGCTCCCGAACACCGCAAGCCTGTAGGCTCAAATTATTCCAAATTAATGACAACGCTTTATTGTAAAAAAGAATACACAGTTCACTATCGTAATTTAAAACAAATGTTAGCCAACGGTTTGAAAATTAAAAAGATACATAAAATTCTGAAATTCAATCAATCTGCATGGCTGCGGCCCTATATCGAACTAAATACTCGTTTGAGGGCTGCAGCTACCAATGACTTTGAGAAAAATTTATATAAATTGGCAAATAACGCTGTGTTTGGAAAGACGATGGAAAATATACGGAAGCACCGAATTGTAAAACTTGTTAAAACCTGGAATGGTCGATACGGCGCCAAAAATTTGATATCTAGTGTTAGGTTTCATAGTCGAACAGTTTTTAATGAAAACCTAATTGCAGTAGAACTCACTAAATCAGAATTGGTTTTCAATAAGCCTCTTTATGTTGGTATGACAGTTTTGGATTTGTCGAAGCTGTGTATGTATCAATTCCATTATGATTACATGATTCCGAAATTGGGTATTGATAGATGTAAATTAATGTACATGGACACAGACAGTTTTGTGTATGAGCTCATCTGTGATGATGCATATGAGGAGGTGCTAAAAGCTGATTTAACAAAATTCGATACTTCAGATTACCCCATCAATAATAACTATAATATTCCACAGGTAAATAAAAAAGTTCTGGGAGTTATGAAAGATGAAAACAAAGGCCAAATTATGACTCATTTTGCAGGCTTGAGGTCTAAAATGTATTCTTTTAAAGTTCAATCAGGTGCAATAGTAAAAAAGGCAAAAGGAGTTCGATATAATGTAGTAAAAAACAAAATAAATTTTGAAGATTATGTAAACTGTTTAAATGATTTCAAAGAAAAAAATATTACTCAACGCTGTATTAGGTCATATGCTCATAACGTATATAGCATAGAACAGACAAAAATTGCGCTAAGTCCTCATGACGATAAAAGATATTTGATTACCAATAGTTATGATACGCTGCCGTGGGGTCATTATAGTATTCCAGACTTACTCTCTTGTAGATAATGAACTCCTCAACATTAATGGGATTATGCATCATAAAAATTTCTGAAACGATAAAGTCAGCAGCCGATTTCGCAGAGTAATCCTCTCTTCCTCGGAAATTGACCGAAAAAATTGTGAAAAAATTTCCTGTTTACAAATGGAATGCGATGATAAAAGAGGCTGAGAGTAATCCAAATTCTTCATCCATTGGAATAGAATATATTGACTATAATAAAGAAATACCGTTATATTTAAGAAACACTATATTAAGTAAAACAAATTGGGGAGATATGTTTGAAGAATCTACTTACTGCTTATGGTCTAGTGGATATTGGCTTCCACAATATCGTATAAATGTTTGTAAATCATGTTATTTTGTATTTAGAACGGTCCATAAATATTTAAAAAAGAAAATTTTTGTTAATTATGATCACTGTCATGAAGTATTTGATGGTGACGAAATTGTTGAATGTGTATATCAAGAAATGTCCTATTGGTGTCAGAGTTGTTTTAACAAAGTCTTATTCATGATAAAATCACATGAGTCCTGTATTAATAATTTACATGAGATGCCTAGAAATAATCGTTTTGATGATTCTGATATAGACAGTGACATTGATACTTTTGAGGCCGCTATGCAGTAAAAACAATATTCATGGAATGTATCTCTCTCTCTCTCTCATAAATGTAGAATATTGTCGTTTTCTTATTATAAAATTATTCCTGTGTTTTTGCGGTATTATGAACGGTGGCGGTTCATAATGCCACATCAAAAAATATCTGTTTTATTATAGTTTTTTAGTATGCGTTTTAGGTGATTTATATGAGCGTTGTTAGTGTTAGACATAAGTCTGTGGCCAACAGGGCTTTATTAGAAATGTATTTTTATTTTTTTTTTCTTTCCACTGGTCATTGTGATGTCATCCTTCATGTATAAGTGTTATACTATGACAGTCACGAGAGTAATAAAGAGTTTCAGCGATAATGTGAGCTTTTATTTAAGAAAAAAAGCAGTAAAAACAATATTCATGGAATGTATCTCTCTCTCATAAATGTAGAATATTGTCGTTTTCTTATAATAAAATTATTTTTAAAATTCTTGTGTGTTTTTGTTAGTTTCCAATATATCTTTATGTAATAGCAGTAAAAACAATATTCATGAAATGTATCTCTCTCTCATAAATGTAGAATATTGTCGTTTTCTTATAATAAAATTATTTTTTAAATTCTTGTGTGTTTTTGTTAGTTTCCAATATATCTTTATGTAATAGCAGTAAAAACAATATTCATGAAATGTATCTCTCTTGTCGTTGCGTCAAACGACACATCGTTACGTCAAACGTCACGTCGTTAAGTCAAACGTCAAGTGTTGCGTCAAACGATCATCAAACGTGTCTACGTATGAGAACACAACATCTAGTTCAAGCTTTTAACAATTTCGGTGAGGGGGAAGTATTCCATTACACAATCGTGAATTATGATGCAATAGACTTTGGTATTTTCGGGAAAACCTATGTTTGCTTCAATGTCAAGTTTCACATCGACTGTGGATGCCTTCATGCTTTCCTCCTGTTTTGAACAATCGATAACAAACAATGCTCGTTTCCTGCAAGAAGAATAATCCAGCAGGGGGCGCTTCTGTGTGGAGTTTGCGTAGTTGGGATAGAATTCAGTATAGTTAAAATAGGCCAATAATCACCATCAAGTGACAGTCTTATACTTTGTACGTCGGCATTGTCAAATAAAGTCGGGTCAGCTGTACTCAAGTTACGTTTGTCGGTTTGAAAGAAAACAATAACAAAACGAGGTCTTTCAACTGAAGTGGATGTCTTGACAGCCCAAACTTCATGTCTTGCTCCTTTAGTAATTGAGGGTAATTCGTGTAACTCCCACTTCCTAAATGGAATAACTATAGGTTGATCTTTTTGAATGGATTTCATGAGATTTAATTTTATGTCGTTATTAGGAAAGATATGTTTAACTTTTAGCTCAACGCTTGTAATGTTTATTTTAGCTGTTGTAGTGGAGAGCGTTCCATAGACATTCTTTTCAGTAATATATAAGCAATCATTATCATTTCGTGCCCGAACTAGTCGTATTGTTTGACGCCCACATGTAATCATTGAATAATCGTTGAAAATGCTGAAAATATGTTTGAGAGGTATTTGAAGGTTGAAGGACTTGTCGCTAACATTCAGAATAGGATCTTTCGGGTAATTCCAGCCGGCTATAGCCATATGATTGGAATCTTCTTGGTTATAACAAGTCATAGCACGTACGGCACTCACTATTCCAGGATCCCGAACTGTTTCCATTTCCCTGCCACTTTCACTGTACGTACATGAATCGAATAGAAAGGCTCCAACATTATTTGCTAATTTTACGTCACCAGCTCCGTGTATTTCAAGCGAACCTTTAATGCACAACAAAGTTTCGCTCCTTGCAAAGAACGAATCAACCTGATTAATGCTAAACTCCACAATGTCACTGCAATTGAATGACTTTATAAATGGAGCATAGGTTCTGTATTCAGCCTTTCGAATTGAATCGTCAAACATCGGCTTACGGTAGATATCAAACGTTGGAGGCATGTTGTCGTTTTGGCGTTGACGTTTTCCATACATTGTTGTCATTTTTCAATTTAAAACCCAACGATTGCAGAACCAATTTGTTTGCGAACGTGAGTTGCTTCAGCTTTGATGGTAGCTTATCTAATGAAGTTGAATGCTCTGTAGACTATCTTTTATGATTTATTATTAGTCCCATTTGCTTCGCGCCCTCTAAGCTCCAACACCAACGTACTTAGTTCTCCACGAAAGTTTACAGGCTGACCGTCTTGGTCTAAAGCGATGACGGTGGTATTGATTATTTCACATTGTGGTATAACAGGTAAATAGAGCAAATTATGAGGAATTTCGTCTATGGAATATCCTGGATCCACTTGTATGACGAATTCGTATATAGTATGAGCAGGTCTGTTTGCATCGAAGGCTCCAGTGGTAATGTTACAATCGAAGCGAATACTAGATACTTTAATGATTTTGACGGGGAGATCTGACGAGTGTATTTTGTTTGCGTCGAATATTTTCGGTGAAAAACCCAAAATTCTCACAAGACTATTATCTTCTTTGAATGAAATTTTGTATTTACTGGAAATTTCACATTTCAACGTATTGTGATTGGGTTTTAGTGAAAATATACCCTCTGGTCTAGTTGAATTGTCCACACCCAATTTATCTCGTATAAACGCTTCAAGATCGGCAATTTCGTAACATCCTGTGGGAAAATCAAAACTTTGAAGCTTGCCCTTGGTATCGTAGTAGTAAAACTTACAATTTTCAATGTTTGGTATACTGTGATAAGAATGAAAAGATCGCAAAGCTATTTCGTAATCATTATTCGGATCGAGCACAATAGGCGTAGTAGGTTGAAAGGTAAATTCATGATTGATGCTGTTTACTCTCAGCAACTGTGACATGGTGACTAATGGAATTCGGGTGATGTTCGAATTTAAATAATACTACTTGTTTATTCTATTTATTGTTACAAAGAAAACAAGTGGCTTGAGAACTCGGAGGACCATCACAATGTGTTGTCCAATCAGGTCGGTTGTAATGGATGAAACAAGGTAGTCGTATTTGTAGTTCAAAATTTCCTCGATATTCATTGGGAAGTTTATGCCACATATCCAACAATTCCCAAGGTCTTACACACTCTATTAGATGTTCAATGGGAAAGTGCTTTAGTTCTTCGACAGTAAAATTATTCAATGTTTTTCCATGGTAGATATGTTGTAGTAATAGTTCTACGCTCGTCATTGTTGCTGTAGAAATTTCAAACACAACTGTCCGCAATTTATTTGATTGTAGTTTTGATATTGGGTATTGTTGTAGAAAATTCTCGCACTCTTTCCCAGATATTCAACAACTTCTTTCGGCGGCTTCAAATTACCAAATGAATCAAAATACTCTACATCGTTGTTTATCTTTCTGTAAGCCACCCAATGACTCCCAGTATTCTTAGAGACATCTAAATTAACCACTGCGCATTCTTGTCTTCGAGGACCGTCTTTGGAGAGGGTGTCTCGCATGAAAACTCCTCGAAAATGTGGTATTTTAAGTAATTTTGCATAATGCGCAATGTCAAAGTCAGATAGTGCGTGATTGGGTAGCTTTATTAGTTTTTTTTTGTTTTTTTTAAATACAATCCAAATCCACCTTTTGAATATTTTTTCAAGTATAGGCCAGATCCTACACGTTCCATAGCCTTATTATGACGTACATCTTCTTCCAATTTCTTTTGCGCATGCTTAGCATCAATGACGGTTTTTGCAATCCCGGCAGCACCACCTGACAAAGCTCCAAGTGCCGAAAGACCAGCAAACAAAGGAATAAGTGGTAGGAAACCTCCGGATTTCGCTACAGGTATTACTCGAGGTACCTCGATTCTTTTTTGCCACCAAATTCTTTAATAAGTGCTTTGGCTGCTCGTAAGGCAAACGTTGCGGTGTCTTTCAAAGATGTTCCTCTCTTCAATGACTTTCCCACTTTCAGAATAACATCTCGATGCAAGGAACGACGTTTGCGACGACAACCCATTCCCAGCTTTTTTTTCACCTTCATTCCGCCTGTTACAAGTAATGCAGCAGCTTTCTCTCCCAGTGAAGCGTCTTTTGATTTGACGCGTGCCCAAGCTTTATCTTCAAGTATCTGATCGACTTTGTGTCGTTCTTCGAAAGACTTATTCTTCCAGTAAGAAATATCGTGTTGTTTACAAGCAGCGTCCAAGGGGTTGATGCCCGGATCTCCACGATCAAGACGTTTTTCCAATTTTGTACCAGCTAAAAAAACAAATAATTTTTTCGGAAAAAGGGTGGGGGGTGGTTTACTTACACCCACAGTACTGATAGCTTGGTAAGTGAAGTTCAATAGGTAGTTTATTGATGAGAGAATTCAAAATACCCTCTCCTTCAAACACCAACATTAAGACTGACATCTATATTTAAAGAGTAGTACTACGAAAAACGTCACACACAATGAAAATAATTCAACAAGAGCAGACTATACCCATTGAAAATCTGGATTTCACCTCAACACCAACTGTTGGCAAACATGGTAAATTGTTGCCAAATTCTTTCCGTGCCATTATATGTGGCCCCAGTGGGTGTGGTAAGACGAACGTCGTGCTGGCGCTCCTATTCAATCCAAATGGCGCGAAATTCAAAAATGTTTATGTATATTCAAAATCGTTATTTCAACCAAAGTATCAATTGCTACAAGAAGTTATAGCGCAAGTCAAGGGTGTTGGGTATTTCCCATTTAAAGACAATGAGGAAATAATTAGTCCAGAGAAAGCTCGACCAAATTCCATCTTTTTATTCGATGACGTAGCCTGTGACGGTCAGCAGAAAATTCGTGAATACTACTCCATGTGTAGACATAAAGATATTGATGCTGCATATCTTTGTCAAACATACTCAAAAATACCGAAACAGCTTATTCGCGACAATTGTAATGTTATTGTGTTATTCAAGCAGGATGAGGTGAACTTGAAACATATATTCGACGAACACGTATCTGCAGACATGACGTTTGACACATTCAAAAATGTGTGTTCAAAGTGTTGGTGTGATCGCTATGGTACTTTGGTAATTATGAAGGATTTTACCCTTAATGGTGGTAGGTATCGCAAAGGATTCGATAAATATATAAAATTGTAAGCTGCATCTTCAGTCCATACCAAAATGTCTGACGATAAGGTTGCTAATGCATTGCGCAAGAAAAAAGTGTCCGAACTTGCCAGATCGATTCGCAAAAAATACTTGTCGTTGAAATTAGGTAAATCAGAGCAAGATGAGTCTATTAATAAACTATTCAAGCCGATATCTAAACCACTTGAAGAAATTGTGCAAGACATTACAAAAAACGATTACAAATTTAAATCCAAAAGAGGAAATAAAGAAGGAAGAACCAACTGATAATGTGTTTACACCTTTTCTCGAAACGGAACCGGTGGCCGAAACCGATGAATTCGGAAATATTACACGTTCTGAATCTCCAGAAGAGATGCGCCCCGAAATTTCCCAGGAAGCTATCGCAGACTATTTGGACCAATATCCAGCCATCAGTCATCAGTTCATTGAAGATTACTTCCAAAAAGATGATAAAATTGATAAAAATTATGGTCCGATATACAACGATGAAATCGGTTGGTCATTAGGCAAACGTCGAATTGCATTTGATGGAAAAACCGGTAATATAAACATACTACCTGAGAAAAACAAAGGAGGAAGATATGTAATTGGAACACCAGGCTTGTATGAGCTTCTATTTTACCGAGACCCCAGTTACAATGATCAAGATTTACAGAACTATAAAAATCTTTTGACAACAACTGAAGTTCATTTAGACACGTTAGATCGTCTTAAGGGGTCAAGTACTGAAAAATATCACTACATCATAAAACCTTTATTTAAAACAAAATCTCTAACGACGACGAATAGATCGTCGCAGGTATTGACTCGTCTAAAATCGATTCCTTCAGCAAAAGGAAAAGGCATCGATCGTTTAAGATATAATGATAAACCTATGGAGTATATTTATTGGGATGATGCGAATGAATTGGTGGAACGTTTGAAGTTGTTGATTGCTTCAAAAGAGGCAGGTAATACGTCACACGACAACGAAATAGTAGCAATTATCAATGAACTCAAGGAGGCTGATATAATAGAATAATACAAGTTGAAACTTGTTCATTTTAATTATGCCAGTCGATAAATTCGGACATAGACATCAAACGCCCTATGCGCGTTTACCAGTGAAAATTACGTTTCCTCATACACAGGACGGTAATATTGATATTGAAAATATGAAAATTTGTAATGTTAAGGAACCGACAACAAATAGTGATGCTGCAACAAAAAATATGTTGATGTGCAGTTGAATGACCTACGTGCTATCAACTCGCCATTAATTCAAGCACATGGTGTGGTGCTGCACCAACAAGACCGTGATATAAAGGATTTAGCTGTAGGATTGAACGAAATGAGAAATGAGCTTCATAAGACGAAAATCCCCATATTACAGGCGCACATTACTAACTTACAAAATAAAACTAACGAAATTGATACATTTATTTCGCGAAATCCCCCTGTAGCAGCTAGGGATATGGCTACGAAGAAATACGTTGACAATTCAATTGTTGCAGCCAAAATATTTATTCGAAAAGAATTCACTGCTTCTATTAACATGTGTGTTGAGAGCATACGTGAGTTACAAAAAGAAATTACAGAAAATATCAGATCCGTCTCTGATATGAAAACTAACGTTTCGGGCATTGTAAACAATATTAAGGTTATGAATACGAATACCGTTAACCGCATTAACAGTCTGGAGCTGAAGCTAGCTGGTAATACGTCATAATATGTATTCTAAAGAAAAAATTCATCTTGTAAACGAACTCCACAAACCGATACTGAAAAAATTTCCTCGGAGACGCACTATTATTAAGGATCTTGACGATCTTTGGCAAATGGATCTTGCGGAGATGAGGAATTTTGCATCACAAAATAGGAATCATAAAATGATACTGGTCGTCATTGATTGTTTTTCAAAGTTTGTGTGGACACGCCCACTAAAAACGAAGACCGGAGAGGAGATTACTCGGGCATTCTCGGACATTCTCGCTCACACTAGACGAATACCAAAAAATCTGCAATCTGATCAGGGAAAGGAATTTTACAACAGCAAATTTCAAAATTTAATGAGAAAACACAACATAAATCATTATAGCGTATTTAGTACAATGAAAACCTCTATGGCAGAGCGAATTATAAGAACGCTAAAATCGAAACTCTACAAGTATTTCAGTTTAAATGGCACCTACAAATGGATTGATATTCTGCCTGAAATAACTCAAAACAATAACAATACAAAACATTCCACATCAAAATATAAACCTTCTCAAGTCAACAAATCCAACGAAAAATCTATTTTGAATAACACCTATAGTCATTTAAAGATAGCCGGTCCACGAAAATTTAAAGTTGGCGACATTGTGCGCATATCCAAGGCAAAGCATGTCTTTGAAAAAGGATATACACCCAATTGGACTACAGAACTATTCAAAATCACCAAAGTTAAAATTACCAATCCTGCTACGTATTTACTTGAAGACATGCAAGGTACACCAATCAGCTGCTGCTTCTATCATGAAGAACTACAGAAAACATCGAATCCAGACATTTACTTAGTTGAAAAGGTGCTCAGAAGAAAGGGTAACAAAATGTACGTCAAGTGGCTTGGTTTGGATAGCAAACACAACAGTTGGATAGAAAATATTGAAATGGTATAGATTTTTTTTCGGTTCGCCGCGCTAAAAACCTTGAAAGAGCTCTATAAATTGGAGTGAGCTTTGGATATCAAACCCAGTTAGCAGCATGAGTTCCCCCCAAGATAGTGGTATTGTCGACATCGAATCTGATTCGAGTAACTACAGTTCAGAGTTAGATAGAATATTGGAAAACTATGAGACTGCTGTCAAGTCTGAAAACATTTACCTGCTTTCAACACAGTATCCAATTTCGGGGTATGAAGTAAAATGTGGAATAAGTCCTGCAAGATGATTCACACCTGCTGTTATCTTATCTCAACATCTTAAGTTCAGCAAAATATCTTTCAGTACTTATGAATGGAATACCTTTATCTCAATTATGTCACAACAGATCTTTCTTCATACCGGAGACGAGTTCAAACCTGATTCATTACCATGTGGAGATTACTGTACCATCACCCCATTGATTTACGATGACAGTAAGGTAATTTTAGTCAAGAAACATGGTGTTGAATATTACATGGATGAAGAAGAAGTATCGCAAATTTTAGAATTAAATAATTTAATTATACAACGTATATCTGTGTTAGAAAATTTGAATTTTTGTGAATATTATTATAATGTTTTGGATTTCTGTAAAAAAATACCTTCTCCGAAAGTCCTTTACAAATTTTATACGCATTTTGTTCTATTACACCAAACGATATGTTACACAATGCTCTTAGAGAATTTGTATACTTTTATAAAGTTAAAGTTATCAATGATTTAAATAAATAATTATTATTGTTATTGTTGTTTTTTTATGTTACTTTTAAGTCACCCGGTATACGTTACTTTTAACTGTATTTCAGTAATAAGACGCTATCAGTTAACCGCAGATTTTTATATTACAAGATTAGCGCTCCCGCTGTTATCATCGCAACGAATCTGTCTCGATTACGTGCGTGATACCTAATTTCTATACACAATAGCGCCTCCCGCCAAACAGAGGCCAAACTAAACAAGGTTCCATAGACAGTAGCGCCTCCCTCTAGCCTAACGCCAAACTGAACACGATTCTATAGACACTACCGCCCTCTGCCAGCCAAACACCAAACTGAAACACGAAATAGCGCTATCTAGCGAGGAATAGTCGAACTGGAAGTATCTAGCAGCTGCAAATTGAACTAAATAAAAATTCTATTTGTGGTCAATTTCCATACACACTAGCGCCCTCTGCCAGCCAGACGCCAAACTAAACTCGATTCTATAGACACTTGCGCCCCCTCCCGGCCAGACACCAAAATAAATACGATCCTATAGACTCTACTGCCCTCTGCCGGCTAAACGCCAAATTAAACACGATTCTATAGACAGTAGCGCCCCCTGCCATCAGGACGCCAAACTAAACACGGTTCCATACACAAGTGCCTCCCGCCGATCAAACGACAAATTAAACACGATTCCATAAACAGTAGCGCCCCGTGTCGGCCAGACGCCAAACTAAACACGGCTCCCTAGACACTAGCTCCTCTCGCTAGCAAAACGCCAAATTAAATACGATTCTATAGACACTGCCCCCTCTGCCGTCCAAACGCCAAACTGAAACACGAACTAGCGCCATCTAGCGAGGAATAGTCGAACTGAAAGTACTTAGCGGCCGCAAAATGAACTAAATAAAAATTCTATTTGTGTTTAATTTCTATACACACTAGCGCCCCCGTCGGCCAGACGTCAAACTAAACACGTTTCTATAGACATTGCCGCCCTCTGCCAGCCAAACGCCAAACTAAAACACGAACTAGCACCATCTAGCGAGGAATAGTCGAACTGAGAGTACTTAGCGGCCGCAAGTTGAACTAAATAAAAATTCTATTTGTGTTTAATTTCTATACACACTAGCGCTTTCTGCTGGCCAGATGCCAAACTAGACACGATTCTGTAGACACCTGCGCCTCTGCCGGCCAGACGCCAAAACAAACACGATTCTATAGACACTACCGCCCTCTACTGGAAAAACGCCAAACTAAAACACAAACTAACGCCATCTAACGAGGAATAGTCGAACTGAAAGTACTTAGCGGCCTCAAGTTGAACTAAATAAAAATTCTATTTGTGTTTAATTTCCTTCCACACTAGCGTCGTCTGCCGGGCAGATGCCAAACTAAGCACGATTCTAGAGGCACTAGCGCCCTCTGTCGACCAACCACCAAACTGAAACAAGAAATAGCGCCGTTGAACTATCAAGAGCTTCTAGAAGAGCGGGAGTGCAGGAAGTTGTTTCGTTAAGGTCAACACGGCTTCAAGCATTTCTATACATCTTGTTTTACACAGTGTCTTTGAACTATATTTACCTGGCTCAATTCAATCGGAGATATGGACTGTTGCTGTATACTGCAAGAGATTAAATCTTGGAAATTCTGGTTTGGACTTTCTCAATTATTCCACTTATTTTCATCTGCTATTATTGTGACAAACTCTAGACTCTTTTCGATTCGATTTACTTCGGCGCAAATTCTGAAGCTAGATATACTGTGAAATTCCCTTGGCCGAAACAACTCCCAGTTGCATCTATAATTTCATCTTCTATATAATACGTTTTGGACACAACATGAAACCACCATTTAATAATTGGAATAAGCTTAATTGAGTTGCAATCTGCGAAACAGTTTTTGTTGGCAAAAATCTTGAAGAAGCCTATAGATATTTAGCGTCAGTGTGTGAAGTAACTTCTCTTAATTTCAAAATTTTCCTATTTTCTGAAAATGTCTACTATTCAATGGCAAACAAAAATTTAAATATCCGGATCTGGTCGACGGTTATTGAACAAAGTCATCGAACATTCTAATCCCGGAGCTTTTGGCGAACATTATCTAATCAAAGTGTATTTCGAACTAGAGTTTCCATAGATAATTCAATTGTTTTATCCTAATTTCATAAAATCTGGTTGCGATTGTAAAGAATCATAGATCAATGTCCAATGTGGCGAGAATCAACTGAAGAAATCGAATCATATTGTCGAGAAGAAAATATTAAACATGTGTTAACAACTTGTGGTGTCCCACGAGGTAATGGAGAAGTGGAAAGGGTAAATAGGACCCTTATACCAGTCTTAACAAAACTCAGTTTGGAAGAGCCAAGAAAGTGGTACAAATACGTTGACAAAGTACAGACTGCCTCGAATTCAACCTATCAGCAAATCATAAGTACCACACTCTTTGAAGTATATACGTCTGATCCAAAATTGAAGAGAAAATTTTTAGATCCTCACGAAATTGTTAAGGTTAAAGAAAATGATAGATATAACGTTGTTAAAATCGGAGATCACGAGGCACCCAATCGAACGACAATATGTGCTGAAGATATAAATCCATGGGTCAGCTATTAAAGAAACGAATCCGAGGCGGATTTTGATCAGGATTGGCGAATGTAGGATTGAGATTATTGCTCTACTCCATCCTACGGCGAGGCACAAATTCTGTAATGAAAGTATTTTCTTTCTAACCGGCGTTTTAAGCAGAAGAGAACCCTAGACAACCAAGAAATTCCTTTAGTTATGCGTTATGCAGTTCTGTGGTGATACGAGGATATATTGAAAAATTTTTAGCCTACTATAGAACCAAACAAAATTTCAATGTCAAAATATTTTCTTACGCAACCAGACCTACACAGCTTTTATTACCTCCTCGTTGGAAGAAAATTTACGACCTATTGAATTTTTTTTCAGTTGAGTGGTCAGTAATGTCGAATAGTAATCTCCAGTTATTGTTCTACCCTTAATAAAAAAATCAATCATGATTACTCCATGGCAATCCCAAAAAATTGGGGTAAGAACTTTTCCAGCACATTTTTGGAAACGAAACTTCTTAGGTCTGGGAAAACCAGAGTGTCGCCATTCCATCCATTGTTGCTTTATTCCTGGATCGTAGAAATGTTCCCCTTCTCATCCATAGTAATAATGGGTTTTTAGCCCAATTCGACGGTCTGATAAAATCATGTCATCTTCAATGAAAAATTTACCTCGTTAATCTGCTCACCTCTTAACGCTTCTAAATACAGGTACTTGATGATGGCTCGATACACCAATTTTTCGATTTTCACAATTTTGGTGGACATATTTTTTCTTTCAATTTATTGCGTAAATGCGTATTGAACTGGTCTATGCTACCAACTTATCAATACATCGTCGTATAGTTCAAATCGGGGACGATAATGACCCTCCACTTTGGGATTCTCAAATATTTGAGGTTATCTACTGGAAAATAACATTTTCATCACTTTAGGGTTATGTGACACACAATACCATTTTGTTGGGGTTTATATAAGAGATACAAATATTTCAAATTGTTCACAATATCCAGAACAAAATGAGTAATTATTGAATTTACCACTAAATTTGAAAATTATTCTAATTCAGTCTAAATAATGATAGCTAGTATTTCCTTCAAGAAATAATCCATAGATGATTTGCAGTTATTACAAATACCAAAAATAGTTGATATCTTATGAATCACCTCTTCCTGTAGTTTTTAGTATCTTTCGACCAAATGGATCAAATTCCATATTTTATTCAATGCCTTTAGTGAGTTACTAATTCAATCAACTCACCATATGAAATCAAATTATACGCGTTAATATCTTTTGTACAAAACACATAGAAACTAGAGAACATCGGAACAGGCGTCATACAGTGTAATAGTGAGTGTGGTGGTAGCAGTAGTAGTAGATGCAGCACACAAATTGTTCTCACGTATTTTATGAAATAATCATCACTTTTCCCCTTTTGTTTTCTATCATCATCTTCATAAGCCTCTCGAAGTATTATCTGATCTGAAGTTGTCAGTATTGATATTGTCATTTGTTTTCTTAATGTTTATTTGACACTTCTCAATTTGTCACTATGCAATCCAATCAACCGTTTATTCCATAATTATATCGATTCAGATTTGAGATCATTATTGAAGGTATCTACGGCTCCATTTTCCAATTCTTCATCATACTTATACAATTCGAAATTATGTATGATTGTACCATTCAAGTCCAGAAAGAAATCATGCTCATTTACGTTTCAAACGATAAGCATTCTTACTTCTTTTCAGCATCATTTTCTTATCATGGCTCTTCACATTACTACAAATATTTAGAAATATGTGATTTAAGGTAGTTTTGAAAATAATAAATTGATGCAATTAAATATTTTGTTGTTGAGCTAAGTGGTTTTTAACATATTTATTTTGCCAATCTATTACGAGATTTAAGAATATCAAATAAATCATTAAAATTTATAAGAAATTCATCTGTATTACCTGCATTATGGAAATATGTATTAATATCTGTTCTCGATAAATAAAGAAGAACCTCTATTGTACTTAAAATTTGGGTTGCCAATTTAACTTAACTCATAGCTATTATGGTTGAGCGAGAATGGAAAAAAAAATCTAGCTGCTCAATAACCATCACAAAAAGCCGTTACATTGTTTCCACCTTTACACCGATAAATTTCGCAAATCATGCAACTTGGAATTTCGTCAAAATGGTCCAATTACAACTCTGGTTAGCAAAAAGTGGAGTGATAAACTCCATTTTAGTAATAAAAATAGTGAATTTTGATCTTCTGCATTAGAAGATAATCTATAGGAAATACATCGAGGGAAAATGAAGACATGTACTAACAAAATTAAAAGGAGTAACAGAAAGAGGCTGATTCAAAATTATACTTATTTACAATTATTCTAACAGTAAAGGATGACAGAGCTGAAAAGCTAAGAACAAATGTGCGAAAACATTTAGAAATGTGGTCCCCTCAAAATTCTCTATACATATAATTAATATAAAATAGATACCTTCCATAGAACAGCTGTAAGCCTACATTTTGATGTTTGGACTGGTTTTGAAAAGAATACTGTTCCCTTTTTGTTCTCTCAATGTTTTTGCTTCCATTAGAATGACTTGATAACAATATACTTTCAAATGGTTGTTGAGAAGCTAAAAAAATAAAACAAAAGTGTGTGGGTGTGTATCAGTAGAAACGGCAATGTATTCGCTAAGCTAAATTTACACTCAACCAAGTCATATGCACACAGGACTTTTCAGGAAAATTCTTCATTACTTATTCAGTTTCATTGGCATATATAGTGTTGAATTTGTACAAAGTGATTAAAGTGATGAAATGGTAAGTACTTCGAAAGTTCTTATTCAAAAACTGGTAAGACAATAATTTGAAATAATGATGGAAACATGACATTGCTAAAGTCATTTTTTTCAGACTAGTTTGAGATTTTCAAAGGAAGTCACCTAAAATACTTAACAAAATATATGATTTAATATCAAATATTGTTGAGCAACTACTAATTATTTTAAATAAGAGTAAATTTATTAGAAACATATTAATATTTAGAGAAATATTAACTCACTGGCAACATTTGGGCACTGGCACAATTGGGGTAGAGCCCGAATGG
>NW_026614288.1:0-130582 GCF_026230105.1 Diorhabda sublineata | reverse complement strand
TAATCGACTTCAATGGGCTTCAATGAATGTAAATCGACTGATATCTGACAAAGTTAGATGCAAACTCATTCAAATATATGAGAAATGTTGAAATTCGACTTCAAATGAGGAAGATAGACTTTGAAAATTTTCAATCAACACAAAGTGAGAATCGACTTCAATGGGCTTCAATGAATGTAAATCGACGATATCTGACAAAGTTAGATGCAAACTCATTCAAATATATAAGAAATGTTGAAATTCGACTTCAAATGAGGAAGATAGACTTTGAAAATTTTCAATCAACCCAAAGTGAGAATCTACTTCAATGGGGGCTTCAATGAATGTAAATCGACGATAACTGACAAAGTTAGATGCAAACTCATTCAAATATATAAGAAATGTTGAAATTTGACTTCAAATGAGGAAGATAGATAGACTTTGAAAATTTTCAATCAACACAAAGTGAGAATCGACCCCAATGGGCTCAATGAATGTAAATCGACGATATCTGAAAAAGTTAGATGCAAACTCATTCAAATATATAAGAAATGTTGAAATTCGACTTCAAATGAGGGAGATAGACTTTGAAAATTTTCAATCAACACAAAGTGAGAATCGACTTCAATGGGCTTCAATGAATGTAAATCGACGATATCTGACAAAGTTATATGCAAACTCATTCAAATATATAAGAAATGTTGAAATTCGACTGCAAATGAGGAAGATAGACTTTGAAAATTTTCAATCAACACAAAGTGAGAATCTACTTCAATAGGCTTCAATGAATGTAAATCGACGATATCTGACAAAGTTAGATGCAAACTCATTCAAATATATAAGAAATGTTGAAATTCGACTTCAAATGAGGAAGATAGACTTTGAAAATTTTCAATCAACACAAAGTGAGAATCGACCCCAATGGGCTCAATGAATGTAAATCGACGATATCTGAAAAAGTTAGATGCAAACCCATTCAAATATATAAAGAAATGTTGAAATTCGACTTCAAATGAGGGAGATAGACTTTGAAAATTTTCAATCAACACAAAGTGAGAATCGACTTCAATGGGCTTCAATGAATGTAATCGACGATATCTGACAAAGTCAGATACAAACTTATTCAAATATATAAGAAATGTTGAAATTCGACTTCAAATGAGGAAGAGAGACTTTGAAAATTTTCAATCAACACAAAGTGAGAATCGACTTCAATGGGCTTCAATGAATGTAAATCGACGATATCTGACAAAGTTATATGCAAACTCATTCAATTATATGAGAAATGTTGAAGTTCGACTTCAAATGAGGAAGATAGAATTTGAAAATTTTCAATCAACATAAAGTGAGAATCGACTTCAATGGCTTCAATGAATGTAAATCGACGATATCTGACAAAGTTAGATGCAAACTCATTCAAATATATGAGAAATGTTGAAATTCGACTTCAAATGAGGAAGATAGGCTTTGAAAATTTTCAATCAACACAAAGTGAGAATCGACTTCAATGGGCTTCAATGAATGTAAATCGACGATATCTGACAAAGTCAGAAGCGAACTCGCTCAAATATATAAGAAATGTTGAAATTCGACTTCAAATGAGGAAGAGAGACTTTGAAAATTTTCAATCAACACAAAGTGAGAATCGACTTCAATGGGCTTGAATGAATGTAAATCGACGATATCTGACAAAGTTAGATGCAAACTCATTCAAATATATGAGAAATGTTGAAATTCGACTTCAAATGAGGAAGATAGACTTTGAAAATTTCAATCAACACAAAGTGAGAATCGACTTCAATGGGCTTCAATGAATGTAAATCGACGATATCTGACAAAGTTAGATGCAAACTCATTCAAATATATGAGAAATGTTGAAATTCGACTTCAAATGAGGAAGATAGACTTTGAAAATTTTCAATCAACACAAAGTGAGATCGACTTCAATGGGCTTCAATGAATGTAAATCGATGATATCTGACAAAGTTAGATGCAAACTCATTCAAATATATGAGAAATGTTGAAATTCGACTTCAAATGAGGAAGATAGACTTTGAAAATTTTCAATCAACACAAAGTGAGAATCGACTTCAATGGGCTTCAATGAATGTAAATCGACGATATCTGACAAAGTTAGATGCAAACTCATTCAAATATATAAGAAATGTTGAAATTCGACTTCAAATGAGGAAGATAGACTTTGAAAATTTCAATCAACACAAAGTGAGAATCGACTTCAATGGGCTTCAATGAATGTAAATCGACGATATCTGACAAAGTCAGAAGCGAACTCATTCAAATATATAAGAAATGTTGAAATTTGACTTCAAATGAGGAAGATAGATAGACTTTGAAATTTTCAATCAACACAAAGTGAGAATCGACCCCAATGGGCTCAATGAATGTAAATCGACGATATCTGAAAAAGTAAGATGCAAACTCATTCAAATATATAAGAAATGTTGAAATTCGACTTCAAATGAGGGAGATAGACTTTGAAAATTTTCAATCAACACAAAGTGAGAATCGACTTCAATGGGCTTCAATGAATGTAATCGACGATATCTGACAAAGTCAGATACAAACTCATTCAAATATATAAGAAATGTTGAAATTCGACTTCAAATGAGGAAGAGAGACTTTGAAAATTTTCAATCAACACAAAGTGAGAATCGACTTCAATGGGCTTCAATGAATGTAAATCGACGATATCTGACAAAGTTAGATGCAAACTCATTCAAATATATGAGAAATGTTGAAATTCGACTTCAAATGAGGAAGATAGGCTTTGAAAATTTTCAATCAACACAAAGTGAGAATCGACTTCAATGGGCTTCAATGAATGTAAATCGACGATATCTGACAAAGTTAGATGCACACTCATTCAAATATATGAGAAATGTTGAAATTCGACTTCAAATGAGGAAGATAGACTTTGAAAATTTTCAATCAACACAAAGTGAGAATCGACTTCAATGGGTTTCAATGAATGTAAATCGACGATATCTGACAAAGTTATATGCAAACTCATTCAAATATATAAGAAATGTTGAAATTCGACTTCAAATGAGGAAGATAGACTTTGAAAATTTTCAATCAACACAAAGTGAGAATCGACTTCAATGGGCTTCAATGAATGTAAATCGACGATATCTGACAAAGTCAGAAGCGAACTCGCTCAAATATATAAGAAATGTTGAAATTCGACTTCAAATGAGGAAGAGAGACTTTGAAAATTTTCAATCAACACAAAGTGAGAATCGACTTCAATGGGCTTCAATGAATGTAAATCGACGATATCTGACAAAGTTAGATGCAAACTCATTCAAATATATGAGAAATGTTGAAATTCGACTTCAAATGAGGAAGATAGACTTTGAAAATTTTCAATCAACACAAAGTGAGAATCGACTTCAATGGGCTTCAATGAATGTAAATCGATGATATTTGACAAAGTTAGATGCAAACTCATTCAAATATATGAGAAATGTTGAAATTCGACTTCAAATGAGGAAGATAGACTTTGAAAATTTTCAATCAACACAAAGTGAGAATCGACTTCAATGGGCTTCAATGAATGTAAATCGACGATATCTGACAAAGTTAGATGCAGACTCATTCAAATATATGAGAAATGTTGAAATTCGACTTCAAATGAGGAAGATAGACTTTGAAAATTTTCAATCAACACAAAGTGAGAATCGACTTCAATGGGCTTCAATGAATGTAAATCGATGATATCTGACAAAGTTAGATGCAAACTCATTCAAATATATAAGAAATGTTGAAATTCGACTTCAAATGAGGAAGATAGACTTTGAAAATTTTCAATCAACCCAAAGTGAGAATCTACTTCAATGGGCTTCAATGAATGTAATCGACGATATCTGACAAAGTCAGATACAAACTCATTCAAATATATAAGAAATGTTGAAATTCGACTTCAAATGAGGAAGAGAGACTTTGAAAATTTTCAATCAACACAAAGTGAGAATCGACTTCAATAGGCTTCAATGAATGTAAATCGACGATATCTGACAAAGTTAGATGCAAACTCATTCAAATATATGAGAAATGTTGAAATTCGACTTCAAATGAGGAAGATAGGCTTTGAAAATTTTCAATCAACACAAAGTGAGAATCGACTTCAATGGGCTTCAATGAATGTAAATCGACGATATCTGACAAAGTTAGATGCACACTCATTCAAATATATGAGAAATGTTGAAATTCGACTTCAAATGAGGAAGATAGGCTTTGAAAATTTTCAATCAACACAAAGTGAGAATCGACTTCAATGGGCTTCAATGAATGTAAATCGACGATATCTGACAAAGTCAGAAGCGAACTCGCTCAAATATATAAGAAATGTTGAAATTCGTCTTCAAATGAGGAAGAGAGACTTTGAAAATTTTCAATCAACACAAAGTGAGAATCGACTTCAATGGGCTTGAATGAATGTAAATCGACGATATCTGACAAAGTTAGATGCAAACTCATTCAAATATATGAGAAATGTTGAAATTCGACTTCAAATGAGGAAGATAGACTTTGAAAATTTTCAATCAACACAAAGTGAGAATCGACTTCAATGGGCTTCAATGAATGTAAATCGACGATATCTGACAAAGTTAGATGCAAACTCATTCAAATATATGAGAAATGTTGAAATTCGACTTCAAATGAGGAAGATAGACTTTGAAAATTTTCAATCAACACAAAGTGAGAATCGACTTCAATGGGCTTCAATGAATGTAAATCGAGGATATCTGACAAAGTTAGATGCAAACTCATTCAAATATATGAGAAATGTTGAAATTCGACTTCAAATGAGGAAGATAGACTTTGAAAATTTTCAATCAACACAAAGTGAGAATCGACTTCAATGGGCTTCAATGAATGTAAATCGACGATATCTGACAAAGTTAGATGCAAACTCATTCAAATATATAAGAAATGTTGAAATTCGACTTCAAATGAGGAAGATAGACTTTGAAAATTTTCAATCAACCCAAAGTGAGAATCTACTTCAATGGGCTTCAATGAATGTAAATCGACGATAACTGACAAAGTTAGATGCAAACTCATTCAAATATATAAGAAATGTTGAAATTTGACTTCAAATGAGGAAGATAGACTTTGAAAATTTTCAATCAACACAAAGTGAGAATCGACCCCAATAGGCTCAATGAATGTAAATCGACGATATCTGAAAAAGTTAGATGCAAACTCATTCAAATATATAAGAAATGTTGAAATTCGACTTCAAATGAGGGAGATAGACTTTGAAAATTTTCAATCAACACAAAGTGAGAATCGACTTCAATGGGCTTCAATGAATGTAATCGACGATATCTGACAAAGTCAGATACAAACTCATTCAAATATATAAGAAATGTTGAAATTCGACTTCAAATGAGGAAGAGAGACTTTGAAAATTTTCAATCAACACAAAGTGAGAATCGACTTCAATGGGCTTCAATGAATGTAAATCGACGATATCTGACAAAGTTAGATGCAAACTCATTCAAATATATGAGAAATGTTGAAATTCGACTTCAAATGAGGAAGATAGGCTTTGAAAATTTTCAATCAACACAAAGTGAGAATCGACTTCAATGGGCTTCAATGAATGTAAATCGACGATATCTGACAAAGTTAGATGCACACTCATTCAAATATATGAGAAATGTTGAAATTCGACTTCAAATGAGGAAGATAGACTTTGAAAATTTTCAATCAACACAAAGTGAGAATCGACTTCAATGGGTTTCAATGAATGTAAATCGACGATATCTGACAAAGTTATATGCAAACTCATTCAAATATATAAGAAATGTTGAAATTCGACTTCAAATGAGGAAGATAGACTTTGAAAATTTTCAATCAACACAAAGTGAGAATCGACTTCAATGGGCTTCAATGAATGTAAATCGACGATATCTGACAAAGTCAGAAGCGAACTCGCTCAAATATATAAGAAATGTTGAAATTCGACTTCAAATGAGGAAGAGAGACTTTGAAAATTTTCAATCAACACAAAGTGAGAATCGACTTCAATGGGCTTCAATGAATGTAAATCGACGATATCTGACAAAGTTAGATGCAAACTCATTCAAATATATGAGAAATGTTAAAATTCGACTTCAAATGAGGAAGATGGGCTTTGAAAATTTTCAATCAACACAAAGTGAGAATCGACTTCAATGGGCTTCAATGAATGTAAATCGACGATATCTGACAAAGTTAGATGCAAACTCATTCAAATATATGAGAAATGTTGAAATTCGACTTCAAATGAGGAAGATAGACTTTGAAAATTTTCAATCAACACAAAGTGAGAATCGACTTCAATGGGCTTCAATGAATGTAAATCGACGATATCTGACAAAGTCAGAAGCGAACTCGCTCAAATATATAAGAAATGTTGAAATTCGACTTCAAATGAGGAAGAGAGACTTTGAAAATTTTCAATCAACACAAAGTGAGAATCGACTTCAATGGGCTTGAATGAATGTAAATCGACGATATCTGACAAAGTTAGATGCAAACTCATTCAAATATATGAGAAATGTTGAAATTCGACTTCAAATGAGGAAGATAGACTTTGAAAATTTTCAATCAACACAAAGTGAGAATCGACTTCAATGGGCTTCAATGAATGTAAATCGACGATATCTGAAAAAGTTAGATGCAAACTCATTCAAATATATAAGAAATGTTGAAATTCGACTTCAAATGAGGGAGATAGACTTTGAAAATTTTCAATCAACACAAAGTGAGAATCGACTTCAATGGGCTTCAATGAATGTAATCGACGATATCTGACAAAGTCAGATACAAACTCATTCAAATATATAAGAAATGTTGAAATTCGACTTCAAATGAGGAAGAGAGACTTTGAAAATTTTCAATCAACACAAAGTGAGAATCGACTTCAATGGGCTTCAATGAATGTAAATCGACGATATCTGACAAAGTTAGATGCAAACTCATTCAAATATATGAGAAATGTTGAAATTCGACTTCAAATGAGGAAGATAGGCTTTGAAAATTTTCAATCAACACAAAGTGAGAATCGACTTCAATGGGCTTCAATGAATGTAAATCGACGATATCTGACAAAGTTAGATGCACACTCATTCAAATATATAAGAAATGTTGAAATTCGACTTCAAATGAGGAAGATAGACTTTGAAAATTTTCAATCAACACAAAGTGAGAATCGACTTCAATGGGCTTCAATGAATGTAAATCGACGATATCTGACAAAGTTAGATGCAAACTCATTCAAATATATGAGAAATGTTGAAATTCGACTTCAAATGAGGAAGATAGACTTTGAAAATTTTCAATCAACACAAAGTGAGAATCGACTTCAATGGGTTTCAATGAATGTAAATCGACGATATCTGACAAAGTTATATGCAAACTCATTCAAATATATAAGAAATGTTGAAATTCGACTTCAAATGAGGAAGATAGACTTTGAAAATTTTCAATCAACACAAAGTGAGAATCGACTTCAATGGGCTTCAATGAATGTAAATCGACGATATCTGACAAAGTCAGAAGCGAACTCGCTCAAATATATAAGAAATGTTGAAATTCGACTTCAAATGAGGAAGAGAGACTTTGAAAATTTTCAATCAACACAAAGTGAGAATCGACTTCAATGGGCTTCAATGATTGTAAATCGACGATATCTGACAAAGTTAGATGCAAACTCATTCAAATATATGAGAAATGTTGAAATTCGACTTCAAATGAGGAAGATAGGCTTTGAAAATTTTCAATCAACACAAAGTGAGAATCGACTTCAATGGGCTTCAATGAATGTAAATCGACGATATCTGACAAAGTTAGATGCAAACTCATTCAAATATATGAGAAATGTTGAAATTCGACTTCAAATGAGGAAGATAGACTTTGAAAATTTTCAATCAACACAAAGTGAGAATCGACTTCAATGGGCTTCAATGAATGTAAATCGACGATATCTGACAAAGTCAGAAGCGAACTCGCTCAAATATATAAGAAATGTTGAAATTCGACTTCAAATGAGGAAGAGAGACTTTGAAAATTTTCAATCAACACAAAGTGAGAATCGACTTCAATGGGCTTCAATGAATGTAAATCGACGATATCTGACAAAGTTAGATGCAAACTCATTCAAATATATGAGAAATGTTAAAATTCGACTTCAAATGAGGAAGATAGGCTTTGAAAATTTTCAATCAACACAAAGTGAGAATCGACTTCAATGGGCTTCAATGAATGTAAATCGACGATATCTGACAAAGTTAGATGCAAACTCATTCAAATATATGAGAAATGTTGAAATTCGACTTCAAATGAGGAAGATAGACTTTGAAAATTTTCAATCAACACAAAGTGAGAATCGACTTCAATGGGCTTCAATGAATGTAAATCGACGATATCTGACAAAGTCAGAAGCGAACTCGCTCAAATATATAAGAAATGTTGAAATTCGACTTCAAATGAGGAAGAGAGACTTTGAAAATTTTCAATCAACACAAAGTGAGAATCGACTTCAATGGGCTTGAATGAATGTAAATCGACGATATCTGACAAAGTTAGATGCAAACTCATTCAAATATATGAGAAATGTTGAAATTCGACTTCAAATGAGGAAGATAGACTTTGAAAATTTTCAATCAACACAAAGTGAGAATCGACTTCAATGGGCTTCAATGAATGTAAATCGACGATATCTGAAAAAGTTAGATGCAAACTCATTCAAATATATAAGAAATGTTGAAATTCGACTTCAAATGAGGGAGATAGACTTTGAAAATTTTCAATCAACACAAAGTGAGAATCGACTTCAATGGGCTTCAATGAATGTAATCGACGATATCTGACAAAGTCAGATACAAACTCATTCAAATATATAAGAAATGTTGAAATTCGACTTCAAATGAGGAAGAGAGACTTTGAAAATTTTCAATCAACACAAAGTGAGAATCGACTTCAATGGGCTTCAATGAATGTAAATCGACGATATCTGACAAAGTTAGATGCAAACTCATTCAAATATATGAGAAATGTTGAAATTCGACTTCAAATGAGGAAGATAGGCTTTGAAAATTTTCAATCAACACAAAGTGAGAATCGACTTCAATGGGCTTCAATGAATGTAAATCGACGATATCTGACAAAGTTAGATGCACACTCATTCAAATATATAAGAAATGTTGAAATTCGACTTCAAATGAGGAAGATAGACTTTGAAAATTTTCAATCAACACAAAGTGAGAATCGACTTCAATGGGCTTCAATGAATGTAAATCGACGATATCTGACAAAGTTAGATGCAAACTCATTCAAATATATGAGAAATGTTGAAATTCGACTTCAAATGAGGAAGATAGACTTTGAAAATTTTCAATCAACACAAAGTGAGAATCGACTTCAATGGGTTTCAATGAATGTAAATCGACGATATCTGACAAAGTTATATGCAAACTCATTCAAATATATAAGAAATGTTGAAATTCGACTTCAAATGAGGAAGATAGACTTTGAAAATTTTCAATCAACACAAAGTGAGAATCGACTTCAATGGGCTTCAATGAATGTAAATCGACGATATCTGACAAAGTCAGAAGCGAACTCGCTCAAATATATAAGAAATGTTGAAATTCGACTTCAAATGAGGAAGAGAGACTTTGAAAATTTTCAATCAACACAAAGTGAGAATCGACTTCAATGGGCTTCAATGATTGTAAATCGACGATATCTGACAAAGTTAGATGCAAACTCATTCAAATATATGAGAAATGTTGAAATTCGACTTCAAATGAGGAAGATAGGCTTTGAAAATTTTCAATCAACACAAAGTGAGAATCGACTTCAATGGGCTTCAATGAATGTAAATCGACGATATCTGACAAAGTTAGATGCAAACTCATTCAAATATATAAGAAATGTTGAAATTCGACTTCAAATGAGGAAGATAGACTTTGAAAATTTTCAATCAACACAAAGTGAGAATCGACTTCAATGGGCTTCAATGAATGTAAATCGACGATATCTGACAAAGTTAGATGCAAACTCATTCAAATATATGAGAAATGTTGAAATTCGACTTCAAATGAGGAAGATAGACTTCGAAAATTTTCAATCAACACAAAGTGAGAATCGACTTCAATGGGCTTCAATGAATGTAAATCGACGATATCTGACAAAGTTATATGCAAACTCATTCAAATATATAAGAAATGTTGAAATTCGACTTCAAATGAGGAAGATAGACTTTGAAAATTTTCAATCAACACAAAGTGAGAATCTACTTCAATGGGCTTCAATGAATGTAAATCGACGATATCTGACAAAGTTAGATGCAAACTCATTCAAATATATAAGAAATGTTGAAATTCGACTTCAAATGAGGAAGATAGACTTTGAAAATTTTCAATCAACACAAAGTGAGAATCGACCCCAATGGGCCCAATGAATGTAAATCGACGATATCTGAAAAAGTTAGATGCAAACTCATTCAAATATATAAGAAATGTTGAAATTCGACTTCAAATGAGGGAGATAGACTTTGAAAATTTTCAATCAACACAAAGTGAGAATCGACTTCAATGGGCTTCAATGAATGTAATCGACGATATCTGACAAAGTCAGATACAAACTCATTCAAATATATAAGAAATGTTGAAATTCGACTTCAAATGAGGAAGAGAGACTGAAAATTTTCAATCAACACAAAGTGGGAATCGACTTCAATGGGCTTCAATGAAAGTAAATCGACGATATCTGACAAAGTTATATGCAAACTCATTCAATTATATGAGAAATGTTGAAGTTCGACTTCAAATGAGGAAGATAGAATTTGAAAATTTCCAATCAACATAAAGTGAGAATCGACTTCAATGGGCTTCAATGAATGTAAATCGACGATATCTGACAAAGTTAGATGCAAACTCATTCAAATAAATGAGAAATGTTGAAATTCGACTTCAAATGAGGAAGATAGACTTTGAAAATTTTCAATCAACACAAAGTGAGAATCGACCCCAATGGGCTCAATGAATGTAAATCGACGATATCTGAAAAAGTTAGATGCAAACTCATTCAAATATATAAGAAATGTTGAAATTCGACTTCAAATGAGGAAGAGAGACTTTGAAAATTTTCAATCAAAACAAAGTGAGAATCGACTTCAATGGGCTTCAATGAATGTAAATCGACGATATCTGACAAAGTTAGATGCAAACTCATTCAAATATATGAGAAATGTTGAAATTCGACTTCAAATGAGGAAGATAGACTTCGAAAATTTTCAATCAACACAAAGTGAGAATCGACTTCAATGGGCTTCAATGAATGTAAATCGACGATATCTGACAAAGTTATATGCAAACTCATTCAAATATATAAGAAATGTTGAAATTCGGCTTCAAATGAGGATGATAGACTTTGAAAATTTTGAATCAACACAAAGTGAGAATCGACTTCAATGGGCTTCAATGAATGTAAATCGACGATATCTGACAAAGTTATATGCAAACTCATTCAAATATATAAGAAATGTTGAAATTCGACTTCAAATGAGGAAGATAGACTTTGAAAATTTTCAATCAACACAAAGTGAGAATCTACTTCAATGGGCTTCAATGAATGTAAATCGACGATATCTGACAAAGTTAGATGCAAACTCATTCAAATATATAAGAAATGTTGAAATTCGACTTCAAATGAGGAAGATAGACTTTGAAAATTTTCAATCAACACAAAGTGAGAATCGACCCCAATGGGCTCAATGAATGTAAATCGACGATATCTGAAAAAGTTAGATGCAAACTCATTCAAATATATAAAAAATGTTGAAATTCGACTTCAAATGAGGGAGATAGACTTTGAAAATTTTCAATCAACACAAAGTGAGAATCGACTTCAATGGGCTTCAATGAATGTAATCGACGATATCTGACAAAGTCAGATACAAACTCATTCAAATATATAAGAAATGTTGAAATTCGACTTCAAATGAGGAAGAGAGACTTTGAAAATTTTCAATCAACACAAAGTGGGAATCGACTTCAATGGGCTTCAATGAAAGTAAATCGACGATATCTGACAAAGTTATATGCAAACTCATTCAATTATATGAGAAATGTTGAAGTTCGACTTCAAATGAGGAAGATAGAATTTGAAAATTTTCAATCAACATAAAGTGAGAATCGACTTCAATGGGCTTCAATGAATGTAAATCGACGATATCTGACAAAGTTAGATGCAAACTCATTCAAATAAATGAGAAATGTTGAAATTCGACTTCAAATGAGGAAGATAGACTTTGAAAATTTTCAATCAACACAAAGTGAGAATCGACTTCAATGGGCTTCAATGAATGTAAATCGACGATATCTGACAAAGTTATATGCAAACTCATTCAAATATATAAGAAATGTTGAAATTCGACTTCAAATGAGGAAGATAGACTTTGAAAATTTTCAATCAACACAAAGTGAGAATCTACTTCAATGGGCTCAATGAATGTAAATCGACGACATCTGAAAAAGTTAGATGCAAACTCATTCAAATATATAAGAAATGTTGAAATTCGACTTCAAATGAGGAAGATAGACTTTGAAAATTTTCAATCAACACAAAGTGAGAATCGACCCCAATGGGCTCAATGAATGTAAATCGACGATATCTGAAAAAGTTAGATGCAAACTCATTCAAATATATAAGAAATGTTGAAATTCGACTTCAAATGAGGAAGAGAGACTTTGAAAATTTTCAATCAAAACAAAGTGAGAATCGACTTCAATGGGCTTCAATGAATGTAAATCGACGATATCTGACAAAGTTAGATGCAAACTCATTCAAATATATGAGAAATGTTGAAATTCGACTTCAAATGAGGAAGATAGGCTTTGAAAATTTTCAATCAACACAAAGTGAGAATCGACTTCAATGGGCTTCAATGAATGTAAATCGACGATATCTGACAAAGTCAGAAGCGAACTCGCTCGAATATATGAGAAATGTTGAAATTCGACTTCAAATGAGGAAGAGAGACTTTGAAAATTTTCAATCAACACAAAGTGAGAATCGACTTCAATGGGCTTCAATGAATGTAAATCGACGATATCTGACAAAGTTAGATGCAAACTCATTCAAATATATGAGAAATGTTGAAATTCGACTTCAAATGAGGAAGATAGACTTCGAAAATTTTCAATCAACACAAAGTGAGAATCGACTTCAATGGGCTCCAATGAATGTAAATCGACGATATCTGACAAAGTTATATGCAAACTCATTCAAATATATAAGAAATGTTGAAATTCGGCTTCAAATGAGAATGATAGACTTTGAAAATTTTCAATCAACACAAAGTGAGAATCGACTTCAATGGGCTTCAATGAATGTAAATCGACGATATCTGACAAAGTTAGATGCAAACTCATTCAAATATATGAGAAATGTTGAAATTCAACTTCAAATGAGGAAGATAGACTTTGAAATTTTTTAATCAACACAAAGTGAGAATCGACTTCAATGGGCTTCAATGAATGTACATCGACGATATCTGACAAAGTTATATGCAAACTCATTCAAATATATGAGAAATGTTGAAATTCGACTTCAAATGAGGAAGATAGAATTTGAAAATTTTCAATCAACACAAAGTGAGAATCGACCTCATTGGGCTTCAATGAATGTAAATCGACGATATCTGACAAAGTTAGATGCAAACTCATTCAAATATATGAGAAATGTTGAAATTCGACTTCAAATGAGGAAGATAGAATTTGAAAATTTTCAATCAACACAAAGTGAGAATCGACTCCAATGGGCTTCAATGAATGTAAATCGACGATATCTGACAAAGTTAGATACAAACTCATTCAAATATATGAGAAATGTTGAAATTCGACTTCAAATGAGGAAGATAGACTTTGAAAATTTTCAATCAACACAAAGTGAGAATCGACTTCAATGGGCTTCAATGAATGTAAATCGACGATATCTGACAAAGTTAGATGCAAACTCATTCAAATATATGAGAAATGTTGAAATTCGACTTCAAATGAGGAAGATAGAATTTGAAAATTTTCAATCAACACAAAGTGAGAATCGACTCCAATGGGCTTCAATGAATGTAAATCGACGATATCTGACAAAGGTAGATGCAAACTCATTCAAATATATGAGAAATGTTGAAATTCGACTTCAAATTAGGAAGATAGACTTTGAAAATTTTCAATCAACACAAAGTGAGAATCGACTTCAATGGGCTTCAATGAATGTAAATCGACGATATCTGACAAAGTTAGATGCAAACTCATTCAAATATATGAGAAATGTTGAAATTCGACTTCAAATGAGGAAGATAGGCTTTGAAAATTTTCAATCAACACAAAGTGAGAATCGACTTCAATGGGCTTCAATGAATGTAAATCGACGATATCTGACAAAGTCAGAAGCGAACTCGCTCGAATATATAAGAAATGTTGAAATTCGACTTCAAATGAGGGAGATAGACTTTGAAAATTTTCAATCAACACAAAGTGAGAATCGACTTCAATGGGCTTCAATGAATGTAATCGACGATATCTGACAAAGTCAGATACAAACTCATTCAAATATATAAGAAATGTTGAAATTCGACTTCAAATGAGAAAGAGAGACTTTGAAAATTTTCAATCAACACAAAGTGAGAATCGACTTCAATGGGCTTCAATGAATGTAAATCGACGATATCTGACAAAGTTATATGCAAACTCATTCAAATATATAAGAATTGTTGAAATTCGACTTCAAATGAGGAAGATAGACTTTGAAAATTTTCAATCAACACAAAGTGAGAATCTACTTCAATGGGCTCAATGAATGTAAATCGACGATATCTGAAAAAGTTAGATGCAAACTCATTCAAATATATAAGAAATGTTGAAATTCGACTTCAAATGAGGAAGATAGACTTTGAAAATTTTCAATCAACACAAAGTGAGAATCGACCCCAATGGGCTCAATGAATGTAAATCGACGATATCTGAAAAAGTTAGATGCAAACTCATTCAAATATATAAGAAATGTTGAAATTCGACTTCAAATGAGGAAGAGAGACTTTGAAAGTTTTCAATCAACACAAAGTGAGAAGCGACTTCAATGGGCTTCAATGAATGTACATCGACGATATCTGACAAAGTTAGATGCAAACTCATTCAAATATATGAGAAATGTTGAAATTCGACTTCAAATGAGGAAGATAGAATTTGAAAATTTTCAATCAACACAAAGTGAGAATCGACTCCAATGGGCTTCAATGAATGTAAATCGACGATATCTGACAAAGTTAGATACAAACTCATTCAAATATATGAGAAATGTTGAAATGCGACTTCAAATGAGGAAGATAGACTTTGAAAATTTTCAATCAACACAAAGTGAGAATCGACTCCAATGGGCTTCAATGAATGTAAATCGACGATATCTGACAAAGGTAGATGCAAACTCATTCAAATATATGAGAAATGTTGAAATTCGACTTCAAATTAGGAAGATAGACTTTGAAAATTTTCAATCAACACAAAGTGAGAATCGACTTCAATGGGCTTCAATGAATGTAAATCGACGATATCTGACAAAGTTAGATGCAAACTCATTCAAATATATGAGAAATGTTGAAATTCGACTTCAAATGAGGAAGATAGGCTTTGAAAATTTTCAATCAACACAAAGTGAGAATCGACTTCAATGGGCTTCAATGAATGTAAATCGACGATATCTGACAAAGTCAGAAGCGAACTCGCTCGAATATATAAGAAATGTTGAAATTCGACTTCAAATGAGGGAGATAGACTTTGAAAATTTTCAATCAACACAAAGTGAGAATCGACTTCAATGGGCTTCAATGAATGTAATCGACGATATCTGACAAAGTCAGATACAAACTCATTCAAATATATAAGAAATGTTGAAATTCGACTTCAAATGAGGAAGAGAGACTTTGAAAATTTTCAATCAACACAAAGTGAGAATCGACTTCAATGGGCTTCAATGAATGTAAATCGACGATATCTGACAAAGTTATATGCAAACTCATTCAATTATATGAGAAATGTTGAAGTTCGACTTCAAATGAGGAAGATAGAATTTGAAAATTTTCAATCAACATAAAGTGAGAATCGACTTCAATGGGCTTCAATGAATGTAAATCGACGATATCTGACAAAGTTAGATGCAAACTCATTCAAATAAATGAGAAATGTCTAAATTCGACTTCAAATGAGGAAGATAGACTTTGAAAATTTTCAATCAACACAAAGTGAGAATCGACTTCAATGGGCTTCAATGAATGTAAATCGACGATATCTGACAAAGTTATATGCAAACTCATTCAAATATATAAGAATTGTTGAAATTCGACTTCAAATGAGGAAGATAGACTTTGAAAATTTTCAATCAACACAAAGTGAGAATCTACTTCAATGGGCTCAATGAATGTAAATCGACGATATCTGAAAAAGTTAGATGCAAACTCATTCAAATATATAAGAAATGTTGAAATTCGACTTCAAATGAGGAAGATAGACTTTGAAAATTTTCAATCAACACAAAGTGAGAATCGACCCCAATGGGCTCAATGAATGTAAATCGACGATATCTGAAAAAGTTAGATGCAAACTCATTCAAATATATAAGAAATGTTGAAATTCGACTTCAAATGAGGAAGAGAGACTTTGAAAATTTTCAATCAAAACAAAGTGAGAATCGACTTCAATGGGCTTCAATGAATGTAAATCGACGATATCTGACAAAGTTAGATGCAAACTCATTCAAATATATGAGAAATGTTGAAATTCGACTTCAAATGAGGAAGATAGGCTTTGAAAATTTTCAATCAACACAAAGTGAGAATCGACTTCAATGGGCTTCAATGAATGTAAATCGACGATATCTGACAAAGTCAGAAGCGAACTCGCTCGAATATATAAGAAATGTTGAAATTCGACTTCAAATGAGGAAGAGAGACTTTGAAAATTTTCAATCAACACAAAGTGAGAATCGACTTCAATGGGCTTCAATGAATGTAAATCGACGATATCTGACAAAGTTAGATGCAAACTCATTCAAATATATGAGAAATGTTGAAATTCGACTTCAAATGAGGAAGATAGACTTTGAAAATTTTCAATCAACACAAAGTGAGAATCGACTTCAATGGGCTTCAATGAATGTAAATCGACGAAATCTGACAAAGTTATATGCAAACTCATTCAATTATATGAGAAATGTTGAAATTCGACTTCAAATGAGGAAGATAGACTTTGAAAATTTTCAATCAACACAAAGTGAGAATCGACTTCAATGGGCTTCAATGAATGTAAATCGACGATATCTGACAAAGTTAGATGCAAACTCATTCAAATATATGAGAAATGTTGAAATTCGACTTCAAATGAGGAAGATAGACTTTGAAAATTTTCAATCAACACAAAGTGAGAATCGACTTCAATGGGCTTCAATGAATGTAAATCGACGATATCTGACAAAGTTAGATGCAAACTCATTCAAATATATGAGAAATGTTGAAATTCGACTTCAAATGAGGAAGATAGAATTTGAAAATTTTCAATCAACACAAAGTGAGAATCGACTCCAATGGGCTTCAATGAATGTAAATCGACGATATCTGACAAAGTTAGATACAAACTCATTCAAATATATGAGAAATGTTGAAATGCGACTTCAAATGAGGAAGATAGACTTTGAAAATTTTCAATCAACACAAAGTGAGAATCGACTCCAATGGGCTTCAATGAATGTAAATCGACGATATCTGACAAAGGTAGATGCAAACTCATTCAAATATATGAGAAATGTTGAAATTCGACTTCAAATGAGGAAGATAGACTTTGAAAATTTTCAATCAACACAAAGTGAGAATCGAATTCAATGGGCTTCAATGAATGTAAATCGACGATAACTGACAAAGTTAGATGCAAACTCATTCAAATATATGAGAAATGTTGAAATTCGACTTCAAATGAGGAAGATAGGCTTTGAAAATTTTCAATAAACACAAAGTGAGAATCGACTTCAATGGGCTTCAATGAATGTAAATCGACGATATCTGACAAAGTCAGAAGCGAACTCGCTCGAATATATAAGAAATGTTGAAATTCGACTTCAAATGAGGGAGATAGACTTTGAAAATTTTCAATCAACACAAAGTGAGAATCGACTTCAATGGGCTTCAATGAATGTAATCGACGATATCTGACAAAGTCAGATACAAACTCATTCAAATATATAAGAAATGTTGAAATTCGACTTCAAATGAGGAAGAGAGACTTTGAAAATTTTCAATCAACACAAAGTGAGAATCGACTTCAATGGGCTTCAATGAATGTAAATCGACGATATCTGACAAAGTTATATGCAAACTCATTCAATTATATGAGAAATGTTGAAGTTCGACTTCAAATGAGGAAGATAGAATTTGAAAATTTTCAATCAACATAAAGTGAGAATCGACTTCAATGGGCTTCAATGAATGTAAATCGACGATATCTGACAAAGTTAGATGCAAACTCATTCAAATAAATGAGAAATGTTGAAATTCGACTTCAAATGAGGAAGATAGACTTTGAAAATTTTCAATCAACACAAAGTGAGAATCGACTTCAATGGGCTTCAATGAATGTAAATCGACGATATCTGACAAAGTTATATGCAAACTCATTCAAATATATAAGAAATGTTGAAATTCGACTTCAAATGAGGAAGATAGACTTTGAAAATTTTCAATCAACACAAAGTGAGAATCTACTTCAATGGGCTCAATGAATGTAAATCGACGATATCTGACAAAGTTAGATGCAAACTCATTCAAATATATGAGAAATGTTGAAATTCGACTTCAAATGAGGAAGATAGACTTTGAAAATTTTCAATCAACACAAAGTGAGAATCGACTTCAATGGGCTTCAATGAATGTAAATCGACGATATCTGACAAAGTTAGATGCAAACTCATTCAAATATATGAGAAATGTTGAAATTCGACTTCAAATGAGGAAGATAGACTTCGAAAATTTTCAATCAACACAAAGTGAGAATCGACTTCAATGGGCTCCAATGAATGTAAATCGACGATATCTGACAAAGTTATATGCAAACTCATTCAAATATATAAGAAATGTTGAAATTCGGCTTCAAATGAGTATGATAGACTTTGAAAATTTTCAATCAACACAAAGTGAGAATCGACTTCAATGGGCTTCAATGAATGTAAATCGACGATATCTGACAAAGTTAGATGCAAACTCATTCAAATATATGAGAAATGTTGAAATTCAACTTCAAATGAGGAAGATAGACTTTGAAAGTTTTCAATCAACACAAAGTGAGAATCGACTTCAATGGGCTTCAATGAATGTACATCGACGATATCTGACAAAGTTATATGCAAACTCATTCAGATATATGAGAAATGTTGAAATTCGACTTCAAATGAGGAAGATAGAATTTGAAAATTTTCAATCAACACAAAGTGAGAATCGACCTCATTGGGCTTCAATGAATGTAAATCGACGATATCTGACAAAGTTAGATGCAAACTCATTCAAATATATGAGAAATGTTGAAATACAACTTCAAATGAGGAAGATAGACTTTGAAAGTTTTCAATCAACACAAAGTGAGAAGCGACTTCAATGGGCTTCAATGAATGTACATCGACGATATCTGACAAAGTTAGATGCAAACTCATTCAAATATATGAGAAATGTTGAAATTCGACTTCAAATGAGGAAGATAGACTTTGAAAATTTTCAATCAACACAAAGTGAGAATCGACTTCAATGGGCTTCAATGAATGTAAATTGACGATATCTGACAAAGTTAGATGCAAACTCATTCAAATATATGAGAAATGTTGAAATTCGACTTCAAATGAGGAAGATAGACTTCGAAAATTTTCAATCAACACAAAGTGAGAATCGACTTCAATGGGCTTCAATGAATGTAATCGACGATATCTGACAAAGTCAGATACAAACTCATTCAAATATATAAGAAATGTTGAAATTCGACTTCAAATGAGGAAGAGAGACTTTGAAAATTTTCAATCAACACAAAGTGAGAATCGACTTCAATGGGCTTCAATGAATGTAAATCGACGATATCTGACAAAGTTATATGCAAACTCATTCAATTATATGAGAAATGTTGAAGTTCGACTTCAAATGAGGAAGATAGAATTTGAAAATTTTCAATCAACATAAAGTGAGAATCGACTTCAATGGGCTTCAATGAATGTAAATCGACGATATCTGACAAAGTTAGATGCAAACTCATTCAAATAAATGAGAAATGTTGAAATTCGACTTCAAATGAGGAAGATAGACTTTGAAAATTTTCAATCAACACAAAGTGAGAATCGACTTCAATGGGCTTCAATGAATGTAAATCGACGATATCTGACAAAGTTATATGCAAACTCATTCAAATATATAAGAAATGTTGAAATTCGACTTCAAATGAGGAAGATAGACTTTGAAAATTTTCAATCAACACAAAGTGAGAATCTACTTCAATGGGCTCAATGAATGTAAATCGACGATATCTGACAAAGTTAGATGCAAACTCATTCAAATATATGAGAAATGTTGAAATTCGACTTCAAATGAGGAAGATAGACTTTGAAAATTTTCAATCAACACAAAGTGAGAATCGACTTCAATGGGCTTCAATGAATGTAAATCGACGATATCTGACAAAGTTAGATGCAAACTCATTCAAATATATGAGAAATGTTGAAATTCGACTTCAAATGAGGAAGATAGACTTCGAAAATTTTCAATCAACACAAAGTGAGAATCGACTTCAATGGGCTCCAATGAATGTAAATCGACGATATCTGACAAAGTTATATGCAAACTCATTCAAATATATAAGAAATGTTGAAATTCGGCTTCAAATGAGAATGATAGACTTTGAAAATTTTCAATCAACACAAAGTGAGAATCGACTTCAATGGGCTTCAATGAATGTAAATCGACGATATCTGACAAAGTTAGATGCAAACTCATTCAAATATATGAGAAATGTTGAAATTCAACTTCAAATGAGGAAGATAGACTTTGAAAGTTTTCAATCAACACAAAGTGAGAATCGACTTCAATGGGCTTCAATGAATGTACATCGACGATATCTGACAAAGTTATATGCAAACTCATTCAGATATATGAGAAATGTTGAAATTCGACTTCAAATGAGGAAGATAGAATTTGAAAATTTTCAATCAACACAAAGTGAGAATCGACCTCATTGGGCTTCAATGAATGTAAATCGACGATATCTGACAAAGTTAGATGCAAACTCATTCAAATATATGAGAAATGTTGAAATACAACTTCAAATGAGGAAGATAGACTTTGAAAGTTTTCAATCAACACAAAGTGAGAAGCGACTTCAATGGGCTTCAATGAATGTACATCGACGATATCTGACAAAGTTAGATGCAAACTCATTCAAATATATGAGAAATGTTGAAATTCGACTTCAAATGAGGAAGATAGACTTTGAAAATTTTCAATCAACACAAAGTGAGAATCGACTTCAATGGGCTTCAATGAATGTAAATTGACGATATCTGACAAAGTTAGATGCAAACTCATTCAAATATATGAGAAATGTTGAAATTCGACTTCAAATGAGGAAGATAGACTTCGAAAATTTTCAATCAACACAAAGTGAGAATCGACTTCAATGGGCTTCAATGAATGTAAATCGACGATATCTGACAAAGTTATATGCAAACTCATTCAAATATATAAGAAATGTAGAAATTCGGCTTCAAATGAGGATGATAGACTTTGAAAATTTTCAATCAACACAAAGTGAGAATCGACTTCAATGGGCTTCAATGAATGTAAATCGACGATATCTGACAAAGTTAGATGCAAACTCATTCAAATATATGAGAAATGTTGAAATTCGACTTCAAATGAGGAAGATAGAATTTGAAAATTTTCAATCAACACAAAGTGAGAATCGACTTCAATGGGCTTCAATGAATGTAAATCGACGATATCTGACAAAGTTAGATGCAAACTCATTCAAATATATGAGAAATGTTGAAATTCAACTTCAAATGAGGAAGATAGACTTTGAAAATTTTCAATCAACACAAAGTGAGAATCGACTTCAATGGGCTTCAATGAATGTAAGTCGACGAAATCTGACAAAGTTATATGCAAACTCATTCAATTATATGAGAAATGTTGAAATTCGACTTCAAATGAGGAAGATAGACTTTGAAAATTTTCAATCAACACAAAGTGAGAATCGACTTCAATGGGCTTCAATGAATGTAAATCGACGATATCTGACAAAGTTAGATGCAAACTCATTCAAATATATGAGAAATGTTGAAATTCGACTTCAAATGAGGAAGATAGACTTTGAAAATTTTCAATCAACACAAAGTGAGAATCGACTTCAATGGGCTTCAATGAATGTAAATCGACGATATCTGACAAAGTTAGATGCAAACTCATTCAAATATATGAGAAATGTTGAAATTCGACTTCAAATGAGGAAGATAGAATTTGAAAATTTTCAATCAACACAAAGTGAGAATCGACTCCAATGGGCTTCAATGAATGTAAATCGACGATATCTGACAAAGTTAGATACAAACTCATTCAAATATATGAGAAATGTTGAAATGCGACTTCAAATGAGGAAGATAGACTTTGAAAATTTTCAATCAACACAAAGTGAGAATCGACTCCAATGGGCTTCAATGAATGTAAATCGACGATATCTGACAAAGTTAGATGCAAACTCATTCAAATATATGAGAAATGTTGAAATTCGACTTCAAATGAGGAAGATAGACTTTGAAAATTTTCAATCAACACAAAGTGACAATAGACTTCAATGGGCTTCAATGGATGTAAATCGACGATATATGACAAAGTTAGATGCAAACTCATTCAAATATATGAGAAATGTTGAAATTCGACTTCAAATGAGGAAGATAGACTTTGAAAATTTTCAATCAACACAAAGTGAGAATTGACTCCAATGGGCTTCAATGAATGTAAATCGACGATATCTGACAAAGTTAGATGCAAACTCATTCAAATATATGAGAAATGTTGAAATTCGACTTCAAATGAGGAAGATAGAATTTGAAAATTTTCAATCAACACAAAGTGAGAATCGACTCCAATGGGCTTCAATGAATGTAAATCGACGATATGTGACAAAGTTAGATGCAAACTCATTCAAATATATGAGAAATGTTGAAATTCGACTTCAAATGAGGAAGATAGACTTTGAAAATTTTCAATCAACACAAAGTGAGAATCGACTTCAATGGGCTTCAATGAATGTAAATCGACGATATCTGACAAAGTTAGATGCAAACTCATTCAAATATATGAGAAATGTTGAAATTCGACTTCAAATGAGGAAGATAGACTTTGAAAATTTTCAATCAACACAAAGTGAGAATCGACTTCAATGGGCTTCAATGAATGTAAATCGACGATATCTGACAAAGTTAGATACAAACTCATTCAAATATATGAGAAATGTTGAAATTCGACTTCAAATGAGGAAGATAGACTTTGAAAATTTTCAATCAACACAAAGTGAGAATCGACTTCAATGGGCTTCAATGAATGTAAATCGACGATATCTGACAAAGTTAGATACAAACTCATTCAAATATATGAGAAATGTTGAAATTCGACTTCAAATGAGGAAGATAGACTTTGAAAATTTTCAATCAACACAAAGTGAGAATCGACTTCAATGGGCTTCAATGAATGTAAATCGACGATATCTGACAAAGTTAGATGCAAACTCATTCAAATATATGAGAAATGTTGAAATTCGACTTCAAATGAGGAAGATAGACTTTGAAAATTTTCAATCAACACAAAGTGAGAATCGACTTCAATGGGCCTCAATGAATGTAAATCGAAGATATCTGACAAAGTTAGATGCAAACTCATTCAAATATATGAGAAATGTTGAAATTCGACTTCAAATGAGGAAGATAGACTTTGAAAATTTTCAATCAACACAAAATGAGAATCGACTTCAATGGGCTTCAATGAATGTAAATCGACGATATCTGACAAAGTTATATGCAAACTCATTCAAATATATAAGAAATGTTGAAATTCGACTTCAAATGAGGAAGATAGACTTTGAAAATTTTCAATCAACACAAAGTGAGAATCGACTTCAATGGGCTTCAATGAATGTAAATCGACGATATCTGACAAACTCATTCAAATATATGAAAATGTTAAAATTCAATTTCAAATGAGGAAGATAGACTTTGAAAATTTTGAATCAACACAAAGTGACAATCGACCTCAATGGGCTTCAATGAATGTAAATCGACGATATCTGATAAAGTTAGATGCGAACTCATTCAAATATATGAGAAATGTTGAAATTCGACTTCAAATGAGGAAGATAGACTTTGAAATTTTTCAATCAACACAAAGTGAGAATCGACTTCAATTGGCTTCAATGAATGTAAATCGATGATATCTGACAAAGTTAGATGCAATCTCATTCAAATATATGAGAAATGTTGAAATTCGACTTCAAATGAGGAAGATAGACTTTGAAATTTTTCAATCAACACAAAGTGAGAATCGACTTCAATGGGCTTCAATGAATGTAAATCGACGATATCTGACAAAGTCATATACAAACTCATTCAAATATAAAAGAAATGTTGAAATTCGACTTCCAATGAGGAAGATAAACTTTGAAAATTTTCAATCAACACAAAGTGAGAATCGACTTCAATGGGCTTCAATGAATGTACATCGACGATATCTGACAAAGTTAGATGCAAACTCATTCAAATATATGAGAAATGTTGAAATTCGACTTCAAATGAGGAAGATAGACTTTGAAAATTTTCAATCAACACAAAGTGAGAATCGACTTCAATGGGCTTCAATGAATGTAAATCGACGATATCTGACAAAGTTATATGCAAACTCATTCAAATATATAAGAAATATTGAAATTCGGCTTCAAATGAGGATGATAGACTTTGAAAATTTTCAATCAACACAAAGTGAGAATCGACTTCAATGGGCTTCAATGAATGTCAGATACAAACTCATTCAAATATATAAGAAATGTTGAAATTCGACTTCAAATGAGGAAGATAGACTTTGAAAATTTTCAATCAACACAAAGTGAGAATCGACTTCAATGGGCTTCAATGAATGTAAATCGACGATATCTGACAAAGTTAGATGCAAACTCATTCAAATATATGAGAAATGTTGAAATTCGACTTCAAATGGGGAAGATAGACTTTGAAAATTTTCAATCAACACAAAGTGAGAATCGACTTCAATGGGCTTCAATGAATGTAAATCGACGATATCTGACAAAGTTAGATGCAAACTCATTCAAATATATGAGAAATGTTGAAATTCGACTTCAAATGAGGAAGATAGAATTTGAAAATTTTCAATCAACACAAAGTGAGAATCGACTTCAATGGGCTTCAATGAATGTAAATCGACGATATCTGACAAAGTTATATGCAAACTCATTCAAATATATAAGAAATGTTGAAATTCGACTTCAAATGAGGAATATAGACTTTGAAAATTTTCAATAAACACAAAGTGAGAATCGACTCCAATGGGGTTCAATGAATGTAAATCGACGATATCTGACAAAGTTAGATGCAAACTCATTCAAATATATGAGAAATGTTGAAATTCGACTTCAAATGAGGAAGATAGACTTTGAAAATTTTCAATCAACACAAAGTGAGAATCGACTTCAATGGGCTTCAATGAATGTAAATCGACGATATCTGACAAAGTTAGATGCAAACTCATTCAAATATATGAGAAATGTTGAAATTCGACTTCAAATGAGGAAGATAGACTTTGAAAATTTTCAATCAACACAAAGTGAGGATCGACTTCAATGGGCTTCAATGAATGTAAATCGAGGAAATCTGACAAAGTTAGATGCAAACTCATTCAATTATATGAGAAATGTTGAAATTCGTCTTCAAATGAGGAAGATAGACTTTGAAAATTTTCAATCAACACAAAGTGAGAATCGACTTCAATGGGCTTCAATGAATGTAAATCGACAATATCTGACAAAGTTAGATACAAACTCATTCAAATATATGAGAAATGTTGAAATTCGACTTCAAATGAGGAAGATAGACTTTGAAAATTTTCAATCAACACAAAGTGAGAATCGACTTCAATGGGCTTCAATGAATGTAAATCGACGATATCTGACAAAGTTAGATGCAAACTCATTCAAATATATGAGAAATGTTGAAATTCGACTTCAAATGGGGAAGATAGACTTTGAAAATTTTCAATCAACACAAAGTGAGAATCGACTTCAATGGGCTTCAATGAATGTAAATCGACGATATCTGACAAAGTTAGATGCAAACTCATTCAAATATATGAGAAATGTTGAAATTCGACTTCAAATGAGGAAGATAGAATTTGAAAATTTTCAATCAACACAAAGTGAGAATCGACTTCAATGGGCTTCAATGAATGTAAATCGACGATATCTGACAAAGTTATATGCAAACTCATTCAAATATATAAGAAATGTTGAAATTCGACTTCAAATGAGGAATATAGACTTTGAAAATTTTCAATAAACACAAAGTGAGAATCGACTCCAATGGGGTTCAATGAATGTAAATCGACGATATCTGACAAAGTTAGATGCAAACTCATTCAAATATATGAGAAATGTTGAAATTCGACTTCAAATGAGGAAGATAGACTTTGAAAATTTTCAATCAACACAAAGTGAGAATCGACTTCAATGGGCTTCAATGAATGTAAATCGACGATATCTGACAAAGTTAGATGCAAACTCATTCAAATATATGAGAAATGTTGAAATTCGACTTCAAATGAGGAAGATAGACTTTGAAAATTTTCAATCAACACAAAGTGAGGATCGACTTCAATGGGCTTCAATGAATGTAAATCGAGGAAATCTGACAAAGTTAGATGCAAACTCATTCAATTATATGAGAAATGTTGAAATTCGTCTTCAAATGAGGAAGATAGACTTTGAAAATTTTCAATCAACACAAAGTGAGAATCGACTTCAATGGGCTTCAATGAATGTAAATCGACAATATCTGACAAAGTTAGATACAAACTCATTCAAATATATGAGAAATGTTGAAATTCGACTTCAAATGAGGAAGATAGACTTTGAAAATTTTCAATCAACACAAAGTGAGAATCGACTTCAATGGGCTTCAATGAATGTAAATCGACGATATCTGACAAAGTTAGATGCAAACTAATTCAAATATATGAGTAATGTTGAAATTCGACTTCAAATGAGGAAGATAGACTTTGAAAATTTTCAATCAACACAAAGTGAGAATCGACTTAAATGGGCTTCAATGAATGTAAATCGACGATATTTGACAAAGTTAGATGCAAACTCATTCAAATATATGAGAAATGTTGAAATTCGACTTCAAATGAGGAAGATAGACTTTGAAAATTTTCAATCAACACAAAGTGAGGATCGACTTCAATGGGCTTCAATGAATGTAAATCGACGATATCTGACAAAGTTATATGCAAACTCATTCAAATATATAAGAAATGTTGAAATTCGACTTCAAATGAGGAAGATAGACTTTGAAAATTTTCAATCAACACAAAGTGAGAATCGACTTCAATGGGCTTCAATGAATGTAAATCGACGATATCTGACAAACTCATTCAAATATATGAGAAATGTTAAAATTCGACTTCAAATGAGGAAGATAGACTTGGAAAATTTTCAATCAACACAAAGTTACAATCGACCTCAATGGGCTTCAATGAATGTAAATCGACGATATCTGATAAAGTTAGATGCGAACTCATTCAAATATATGAGAAATGTTGAAATTCGACTTCAAATGAGGAAGATAGACTTTGAAAATTTTCAATCAACACAAAGTGAGAATCGACTTCAATGGGCTTCAATGAATGTAAATCGACGATATCTGACAAAGTTAGATGCAATCTCATTCAAATATATGAGAAATGTTGAAATTCGACTTCAAATGAGGAAGATAGACTTTGAAAATTTTCAATCAACACAAAGTGAGAATCGACTTCAATGGGCTTCAATGAATGTAAATCGACGATATCTGACAAAGTTAGATGCAAACTCATTCAAATATATGAGAAATTGTCCCATGGAGATTCCGAAAATCACAGTAGTTTTCGAATTTGAGGAATGGTTTTCGTGAAAATCCAATTTTCTCCTCTTGATTCACCCACCGCCATCTTCCCGATACAACACAAACTTTCCTCTCTGCTATACAGTGAGTAACTGTGAGGAAAGTGTGGTTCGGACATTATGGCACAAAGGATGCACGTGTTTTGTAGCGCCTGTCATATTCGCAACCCGTTATACGTCTCATAGATAAAATAAAAAAATGTTATTGAATTGAAACCACAATCCTTTTACTCATTCTATGATTTTACGATTATGTCGCTGTCTACCGAGCGACGCCGGAAACTAATTATAGTCTTTCTCCTGTTTATATAACAACCAGTTCGAAGCATTGTGTATAATTGGTTGCCTCTCCTTAAGGGTGAGACTAAATCAATTATATACAAATTTGATATTTCTAGAAACAACTATCTAAACACATCAGATAAAGGAAAGTATCGAAAAAAATATGTGGTATCATGTATTATCTCATAGAGATTCCGAAAATCACATTAGTTTTCGAATTTAAGCATCGGTTTTCGTGAAAATCCGATTTTTACGTTTTTTCTCCACTTTTCCCCCCTAAATGATCTTTTTTCGAAAAAACTGATAGCTTTTCTGGGATCCTTATACCAAAATACCGCTCTGTGCAAATCACATTAGTTTTCGAATTTGAGCAATGGTTTTCGTGAAAATTCAATTTTCTTGTTTGATTTTTACTGAAAGTGTTTTTGTAACGCCTGTTATATCCGCAACCAGTTATATGACTCGCTTTTAATTCTCAATTCCCGATCACCAAGTTTCACATTTTCCATTTGGAAATCTGATTGTACAGCATCGGCATCTTTGAAATTGACATATCTAAATCCTTTTCCCATACTGGTACGAGGGTCTCTGACAATTCTAACAGCTGATTCTATCAAACCATAAGGTTAAAATAATTTCCATAACTGCTCTTCTTCAGCTCCTTAGGTCTCAAAGGAATAATAAATATAATTAATACTTATTGAATATTCAAAAATATGTATGTCATTAATAAAACTTACAGAAATCAAAATTTCCAACAAATATTGCCTTGCACTTATCATTTTTTGTAATAGATCCCCACCAACGAACACACAAATGCTTTTCTTTGAAAACATTACCATTTTGTTGAACTGCATTTGAGCATCTTCTTGTTTGACAAATCTGTAAAAAATTAAGGTAAAAAATGCCAATACTAATGAGAAAATATTAAAGCAATCAATAATAAAATTTAATATTAATTTCCATTAGTTACCTATGTTGAATCTGTTAATTAATAAATTTAGATAGCATTTGAAATAATATATTATATCTGATTTGGAAATTAAATATTACCTTATAAAACAAAAGATAGATACATACTCTTTATATCAGAATGAAATTCTTTTTTGATGGAAGCGACTTTTTTGGGTATTTTTGGATCACAACGGGTATACCTTTAAACCTTAATGTCTTCTCAATTGGTCCATATTTATATTTTTAAAACACTTTTGATATTTTTCTTTTTATAATCTATAGAAACATTTCACTATCAACTATACTATTTACAACACTATTTGTTAATAATTTCTTTATTTTCAGACTACATTCTAAACTATCGTTTCCATTTACTTGTTCTTCTTCACCGTTAACCGATCCATTTAAACGGCTGCTAGCTGATAATTTTGTTTTCTTTACCTTATTTTTTTTGGACTTGGTTCTGTAGTATCCTTATCCTGATTTAATTGTTCTTTTTCACCATCAACATCCATCATTTGATACTTTTTTTTTTATTTTTCATTCTCTCCTTGTTGATTACCTCTCATACCATTTTTTTCTTTGCGTTTTTTGTTCCTCTTTTGTTTTCAAAATAGATCCCGAACTACTCACTTCATTATCGTGTTAATTCAAATTATTTTTACTAGTTGATAAGCATTTCTTTCTTCAGATTAGTGTTTCCTCCATCGTTTAAATGTTGTTTGATATCCAACTTTCTACCCTTACCTTGTTTCTATTCGTTTAGTTTGACTGAAATTCTCCTGACTTTAATTTTATCATCAGTGTTATTAAATCAGCTATACTTCATATCATCATCATATGTTCAGAAAAACAATGGTTATTCTATAAGAAATTCTTATAGTGAAAGTAGATTGTTTAGAATTCAATATTTTTAATGGTTTACAATGGATTCTGGTGTGTTTATTTTAGAAATCTCTCATTTATATTATATTCTGTTATTGACCATTATTAGTCCCTTTTTTTGTTGAAAGTATCCTTGGGTTGATATTTATATTTGAAAAATAACACGTGCGGTGCAGTTTTGGAACTCTTTTTATCTGTTTGTAGAATAGTTTGTTTACATTATATCGAGGGTTTAATACCGATAACGAAAAATGATCGTGTAGCCTCTTCTTGGATGCCTTTGTCTTTGTTCCAAGAATTGTTTGTTTCTAATATATTTTTTTTGATAGTTATGAGATTACATTCAACAGAATTGTTAGAGAGTTAAGGACCACCCTTCACTATGAGAAATTTTAAAATCGCATTATTCTACATAAATAATAGATAGTAATACCAAAATATTTATATATGTTGAGGATTTAATACCGATAACAAAAATTGACCGTGAAGCCCCTTTTTAGACGCCCTCATCTTTGTTGGAAGAATTTCTTATTTACTTCACATTTCGAATTTATTTTTGATATTCATGAGAAAAATAATGTTCAATAGAATATTTTCTTATATGGTTTATGTAATTTGGGGATGAGGACCACCCTACATTATGGGAAGTTTTAAAATCACAGAATTCTCGATATCAAGATAACAAAAAAGTTTTGATTTTGTCTTTATACATATGCAACTAATTTTTTGGAAACATCGTTTCAAATTCTACGATCCTTAATTAATATAAAAATTTTCATGTACCTGTAATCACCAATGAAAGTACTAATTCGAAAAACGATGGTATGTCGTAAAACATTAAAAGTATATATTACCAAAAGGAAATTACTATTATTTGGTGCCCATAACCTCTACTTATATAGCCATTTAATAATATTAAGTTATTGTGAATTGTAATAATTAAATCTATGCCATGTTTTATTGTATGAAGTATATCTATTATCACTAATTATTCGAAACTTTCTTAGAAATATTATTAAAAATTTATATTGCTCTTTGAAAACACTATTTTATTCAATATGGAAATTATATAACAAAATATGTAATATTTAATTACTTATTATTTAATAAATCAAAACTTTTACATCTTCTCAGTTCATTGACCCCTTTCGAATTCCTTGGGAATGTCTAGACTTGTTTTTGACTTACGCACTTTAAATGTGACGTCACAAGCTTTAAACAATGCATTTAATTATTTAGATAATGAAACTTTGACAGTATTACAAATTCGGGCAGACATATTTGATGCTAAATTTTCTATTCGTAAAATTTCGTGCAATTTTGTTTTCGATGGTGAAGTGAAAACTATTTTCTTATTGATATAGGTAAGATATTATTCTCTTTATGTAAAAATTAACGAGATTTGTCCAATTAAAGTTTCCAGGAAAATGAACGACTTGTATTACATTTTATGGAATGCTAATGTTATATTATTATTTTATTAATATTTTCAAAGTAATTAAAATTAAGCATATTCTTCAGATAATTTGAAATTGTTTGAATCATTAATTTACTTATAAACATTAAACAAACGATAATCTAAAATATAGCATCAAATAGTTCGTTGACCCTTGTCTGTCTAGACAGCATGTCGGCCAACTTTGTATGTCGACGCAATTATTGTTCACGTCAAATCTTTTCAACTGTAATGTGTTTTTTCATATAAAAATATATATAGATATTAATATTAAAACACCTTATTTCGATTGTAGTACAAAATAGTTATTATTAGATAAATAAAATACAGAGATACCGGATTTGTTCGATAACGACAAAAAAAACTTTCGATTTCTAGTTTTAAAAATGTGACTAATGTTGAAAATTTTTATTGGAAACATTGGAAATTCTCAGTATATCGATAGAAAATAGCTTTTATTTGAAAATTTTCGTGAAACGGATTGAAAATAAACATTAAAAATTATTTGTTTTTCTTTGATGTTTGTGGACGTGCGTGTTAACAATAATCCGATAAAGAATTTTCCGTGTTTTAATGCAATATTGTGAAAATTATGGATAAACGGAAAATTCTTAACTACCAAGATGGTGATTTCCTCATTTGTGAACTGGTGAGTGATTTTTTGTCTTATTCATTTGATTTTAAATTTACTACCTAAAATATTTCTTGTCATTTGGTCTCAGATTATGGAGTGAAAACTATTTTTTTTTATATATCGGTTATATGCCGCCATTCTTTTGGAACTTTGAATTTTCAAGTGCATTAAACTGGGGATCTTTTAATAAAACAAACTTAATCTAATCGTTTTTCACATATTTTTTTTTGATTGATAGATACTCAATACATAATTAGCTAAAGGGTTGTTACTAAACTAATAATTGAGTTTTCTGTTTCATAGAAAACTTTCCAAGTGAAGGTTTCTAATATTTTTTTTGGTATTTGTTCCTCTTGTTCAATAATTGGTGGGTATAGGAAAGAGAAAATTATTTATTGTTTGAATTTAGTGCTTAGCTGCTTCAATATTTTTGTTTTTTCGAATAGAAAAAAATTTGAGCTAATGAAGTTGTCAAGAATGTTTTTCTGGTGACTGATTTGCATTTTGAAAACTGTTTAGTCAAAACTTTCAATATTCACTTTTCAATTATTTAATTTCTGGTGTGAGCTTCTCGGGGTACAATAATTCCTAGGTAGGTAGAAGATAGTCCTTAGGGTTGATATTTCAATAACTTTCGAGGGATTGTTATTCTATTTTTAAAATTTTATGTTTATTTTATTGTCCAAATGTAATAATTATGATTGATATTTTGATAAATTGTTGAACCTTCTCAGACCCTTTCTTTATCCTTCCAAGAATTTTATCTTCAAAAACCAACCACCATTTTTTGTTTATTTAAGCAAACTTATATACCTCTTCTCGATGTTTCCTTTTATAATTCGTATTCTAAATGTAATATCCAAAATTTAGGACTTGATAAAGGCTTTATTTATTACTGGGTAGAAAATGAAACAGAAATTTTGAAACTTGAAATAAATTCTACACTGTATGAATTCTACGTTCTTTCTTTACTTAATAAACATTTTCATGTACCTACCTGTAATCACTAATGAAATTACTAATTCGAAAAACGAAGACGTAGAAAAATTGAAAATATATAATAAGTACCTATCTAGTGTCCTAAAAAGAAACTTTGTTAAGCTTTCTTAACCACTTTGTCAGATATCGTCGATTAACATCCATTGAAGCCCATTGAAGTCGATTGTCACTTTGTCTTGATTGAAAATTTTCAAAGTCTATCTTCCCCATTTGAAGTCGAATTTCAACATTTCTTATATATTTGAATGAGTTTGTATCTGACTTTGTCAGATATCGTCGATTTACATTCATTGAAGCCCATTGAAGTCGATTCTCACTTTGTGTTGATTGAAAATTTTCAAAGTCTATCTTCCTCATTTGAAGTCGAATTTCAACATTTCTCATATATTTGAATGAGTTTGCATCTAACTTTGTCAGATATCGTCGATTTACATTCATTGAAGCCCATTGAAGTCGTTTGTCACTTTGTGTTGATTGAAAATTTTCAAAGTCTATCTTCCTCATTTGAAGTCGAATTTCAACATTTCTCATATATTTGAATGAGTTCGCATCTGACTTTGTCAGATATCGTCGATTTACATTCATTGAAGCCCATTGAGGTCGATTGTCACTTTGTGTTGATTGAAAATTTTCAAAGTCTAACTTCCTCATTTGATCGAATTTCAACATTTCTTATATATTTGAGTGAGTTCGCATCTGACTTTGTCAGATATCGTCGATTAACATCCATTGAAGCCCATTGAAGTCGATTGTCACTTTGTGTTTATTGAAAAATTTCAAAGTCTATCTTCCTCATTTGAAGTCGAATTTCAACATTTCTTATATATTTGAATGAGTTCGCATCTGACTTTGTCAGATATCGTCGATTTACATTCATTGAAGCCCATTGAGGTCGATTGTCACTTTGTGTTGATTGAAAATTTTCAAAGTCTATCTTCCCCATTTGAAGTCGAATTTCAACATTTCTTATATATTTGAATGAGTTTGTATCTGACTTTGTCAGATATCGTCGATTTACATTCATTGAAGCCCATTGAAGTCGATTCTCACTTTGTGTTGATTGAAAATTTTCAAAGTCTATCTTCCTCATTTGAAGTCGAATTTCAACATTTCTCATATATTTGAATGAGTTTGCATCTAACTTTGTCAGATATCGTCGATTTACATTCATTGAAGCCCATTGAAGTCGTTTGTCACTTTGTGTTGATTGAAAATTTTCAAAGTCTATCTTCCTCATTTGAAGTCGAATTTCAACATTTCTCATATATTTGAATGAGTTCGCATCTGACTTTGTCAGATATCGTCGATTTACATTCATTGAAGCCCATTGAGGTCGATTGTCACTTTGTGTTGATTGAAAATTTTCAAAGTCTAACTTCCTCATTTGATCGAATTTCAACATTTCTTATATATTTGAGTGAGTTCGCATCTGACTTTGTCAGATATCGTCGATTAACATCCATTGAAGCCCATTGAAGTCGATTGTCACTTTGTGTTTATTGAAAAATTTCAAAGTCTATCTTCCTCAGTTGAAATCGAATTTCAACATTTCTTATATATTTGAGTGAGTTCGCATCTGACTTTGTCAGATATCGTCGATTAACATCCATTGAAGCCCATTGAAGTCGATTGTCACTTTGTGTTTATTGAAAATTTTCAAAGTCTATCTTCCTCATTTGAAGTCGAATTTCAACATTTCTTATATATTTGAATGAGTTTGTATCTGACTTTGTCAGATATCGTCGATTTACATTCATTGAAGCCCATTGAAGTCGATTCTCACTTTGTGTTGATTGAAAATTTTCAAAGTCTATCTTCCTCATTTGAAGTCGAATTTCTACATTTCTTATATATTTGAATGAGTTCGCATCTGACTTTGTCAGATATCGTCGATTTACATTCATTGAAGCCCATTGAGGTCGATTGTCACTTTGTGTTGATTGAAAATTTTCAAAGTCTATCTTCCCCATTTGAAGTCGAATTTCAACATTTCTCATATATTTGAATGAGTTCGCATCTGACTTTGTCAGATATCGTCGATTTACATTCATTGAAGCCCATTGAGGTCGATTCTCACTTTGTGTTGATTGAAAATTTTCAAAGTCTATCTTCCTCATTTGAAGTCGAATTTCAACATTTCTCATATATTTGAATGAGTTTGCATCTAACTTTGTCAGATATCGTCGATTAACATCCATTGAAGCCCATTGAAGTCGATTGTCACTTTGTGTTTATTGAAAAATTTCAAAGTATATCTTCCTCATTTGAAATCGAATTTCAACATTTCTTATATATTTGAGTGAGTTCGCATCTGACTTTGTCAGATATCGTCGATTAACATCCACTGAAGCCCACTGAAGTCGATTGTCACTTTGTGTTTATTGAAAATTTTCAAAGTCTATCTTCCTCATTTGAAGTCGAATTTCTACATTTCTTATATATTTGAATGAGTTCGCATCTGACTTTGTCAGATATCGTCGATTTACATTCATTGAAGCCCATTGAGGTCGATTGTCACTTTGTGTTGATTGAAAATTTTCAAAGTCTATCTTCCCCATTTGAAGTCGAATTTCAACATTTCTCATATATTTGAATGAGTTCGCATCTGACTTTGTCAGATATCGTCGATTTACATTCATTGAAGCCCATTGAGGTCGATTGTCACTTTGTGTTGATTGAAAATTTTCAAAGTCTAACTTCCTCATTTGATCGAATTTCAACATTTCTTATATATTTGAGTGAGTTCGCATCTGACTTTGTCAGATATCGTCGATTAACATCCATTGAAGCCCATTGAAGTCGATTGTCACTTTGTGTTTATTGAAAAATTTCAAAGTCTATCTTCCTCATTTGAAGTCGAATTTCAACATTTCTTATATATTTGAATGAGTTCGCATCTGACTTTGTCAGATATCGTCGATTTACATTCATTGAAGCCCATTGAGGTCGATTGTCACTTTGTGTTGATTGAAAATTTTCAAAGTCTATCTTCCCCATTTGAAGTCGAATTTCAACATTTCTTATATATTTGAATGAGTTTGTATCTGACTTTGTCAGATATCGTCGATTTACATTCATTGAAGCCCATTGAAGTCGATTCTCACTTTGTGTTGATTGAAAATTTTCAAAGTCTATCTTCCTCATTTGAAGTCGAATTTCAACATTTCTTATATATTTGAATGAGTTTGTATCTGACTTTGTCAGATATCGTCGATTTACATTCATTGAAGCCCATTGAAGTCGATTCTCACTTTGTGTTGATTGAAAATTTTCAAAGTCTATCTTCCTCATTTGAAGTCGAATTTCAACATTTCTCATATATTTGAATGAGTTTGCATCTAACTTTGTCAGATATCGTCGATTTACATTCATTGAAGCCCATTGAAGTCGTTTGTCACTTTGTGTTGATTGAAAATTTTCAAAGTCTAACTTCCTCATTTGATCGAATTTCAACATTTCTTATATATTTGAGTGAGTTCGCATCTGACTTTGTCAGATATCGTCGATTAACATCCATTGAAGCCCATTGAAGTCGATTCTCACTTTGTGTTGATTGAAAATTTTCAAAGTCTATCTTCCTCATTTGAAGTCGAATTTCAACATTTCTCATATATTTGAATGAGTTTGCATCTAACTTTGTCAGATATCGTCGATTTACATTCATTGAAGCCCATTGAAGTCGATTGTCACTTTGTGTTGATTGAAAATTTTCAAAGTCTAACTTCCTCATTTGATCGAATTTCAACATTTCTTATATATTTGAGTGAGTTCGCATCTGACTTTGTCAGATATCGTCGATTAACATCCATTGAAGCCCATTGAAGTCGATTGTCACTTTGTGTTTATTGAAAAATTTCAAAGTCTATCTTCCTCATTTGAAATCGAATTTCAACATTTCTTATATATTTGAGTGAGTTCGCATCTGACTTTGTCAGATATCATCGATTAACATCCATTGAAGCCCATTGAAGTCGATTGTCACTTTGTGTTTATTGAAAATTTTCAAAGTCTATCTTCCTCATTTGAAGTCGAATTTCAACATTTCTTATATATTTGAATGAGTTCGCATCTGACTTTGTCAGATATCGTCGATTTACATTCATTGAAGCCCATTGAGGTCGATTGTCACTTTGTGTTGATTGAAAATTTTCAAAGTCTAACTTCCTCATTTGATCGAATTTCAACATTTCTTATATATTTGAGTGAGTTCGCATCTGACTTTGTCAGATATCGTCGATTAACATCCATTGAAGCCCATTGAAGTCGATTGTCACTTTGTGTTTATTGAAAAATTTCAAAGTCTATCTTCCTCATTTGAAATCGAATTTCAACATTTCTTATATATTTGAGTGAGTTCGCATCTGACTTTGTCAGATATCATCGATTAACATCCATTGAAGCCCATTGAAGTCGATTGTCACTTTGTGTTTATTGAAAATTTTCAAAGTCTATCTTCCTCATTTGAAGTCGAATTTCAACATTTCTTATATATTTGAATGAGTTCGCATCTGACTTTGTCAGATATCGTCGATTTACATTCATTGAAGCCCATTGAGGTCGATTGTCACTTTGTGTTGATTGAAAATTTTCAAAGTCTATCTTCCCCATTTGAAGTCGAATTTCAACATTTCTTATATATTTGAATGAGTTTGTATCTGACTTTGTCAGATATCGTCGATTTACATTCATTGAAGCCCATTGAAGTCGATTCTCACTTTGTGTTGATTGAAAATTTTCAAAGTCTATCTTCCTCATTTGAAGTCGAATTTCAACATTTCTCATATATTTGAATGAGTTTGCATCTAACTTTGTCAGATATCGTCGATTAACATCCATTGAAGCCCATTGAAGTCGATTGTCACTTTGTGTTTATTGAAAAATTTCAAAGTCTATCTTCCTCATTTGAAATCGAATTTCAACATTTCTTATATATTTGAGTGAGTTCGCATCTGACTTTGTCAGATATCATCGATTAACATCCATTGAAGCCCATTGAAGTCGATTGTCACTTTGTGTTTATTGAAAATTTTCAAAGTCTATCTTCCTCATTTGAAGTCGAATTTCAACATTTCTCATATATTTGAATGAGTTTGCATCTAACTTTGTCAGATATCGTCGATTTACATTCATTGAAGCCCATTGAAGTCGATTGTCACTTTGTGTTGATTGAAAATTTTCAAAGTCTAACTTCCTCATTTGATCGAATTTCAACATTTCTTATATATTTGAGTGAGTTCGCATCTGACTTTGTCAGATATCGTCGATTAACATCCATTGAAGCCCATTGAAGTCGATTGTCACTTTGTGTTTATTGAAAAATTTCAAAGTCTATCTTCCTCATTTGAAATCGAATTTCAACATTTCTTATATATTTGAGTGAGTTCGCATCTGACTTTGTCAGATATCATCGATTAACATCCATTGAAGCCCATTGAAGTCGATTGTCACTTTGTGTTTATTGAAAATTTTCAAAGTCTATCTTCCTCATTTGAAGTCGAATTTCAACATTTCTTATATATTTGAATGAGTTCGCATCTGACTTTGTCAGATATCGTCGATTTACATTCATTGAAGCCCATTGAAGTCGATTCTCACTTTGTGTTGATTGAAAATTTTCAAAGTCTATCTTCCTCATTTGAAGTCGAATTTCAACATTTCTCATATATTTGAATGAGTTTGCATCTAACTTTGTCAGATATCGTCGATTAACATCCATTGAAGCCCATTGAAGTCGATTGTCACTTTGTGTTGATTGAAAATTTTCAAAGTCTATCTTCCTCATTTGAAGTCGAATTTCAACATTTCTCATATATTTGAATGAGTTTGCATCTAACTTTGTCAGATATCGTCGATTTACATTCATTGAAGCCCATTGAAGTCGATTGTCACTTTGTGTTGATTGAAAATTTTCAAAGTCTAACTTCCTCATTTGATCGAATTTCAACATTTCTTATATATTTGAGTGAGTTCGCATCTGACTTTGTCAGATATCGTCGATTTACATTTATTGAAGCCCATTGAGGTCGATTGTCACTTTGTGTTGATTGAAAATTTTCAGTCTATCTTCCCCATTTGAAGTCGAATTTCAACATTTCTCATATATTTGAATGAGGAAATGAGGAAGATAGACTTTGAAAATTTTCAATCAACACAAAGTGAGAATCGACTTCAATGGGCTTCAATGAATGTAAATCGACGATATCTGACAAAGTTAGATGCAAACTCTTTCTAATATATAAGAAATGTTGAAATTCGACTTAAAATGAGGAAGATAGAATTTGAAAATTTTCAATCAACACAAAGTGACAATAGACTTCAATGGGCTTCAATGGATGTAAATCGACGATATATGACAAAGTTAGATGCAAACTCATTCAAATATATGAAAAATGTTGAAATTCGACTTCAAATGAGGAAGGAAGATAGACTTTGAAAATTTTCAATCAACACAAAGTGAGAATCGACTTCAATGGGCTTCAATGAATGTAAATCGACGATATCTGACAAAGTTAGATGCAAACTCATTCAAATATATATATTGTCATATTAAATTGATATTTGTAATAATTAATCTAAACCATTTTAATCCTTTATATATATAAATATATATATATATATATATATATATATATATATATATATATATATATATATATATATATGTGCCAAAGTGTTAGTTTGGGGACAAAATATTTCTGTAAGTGATTGTTTGAGGACATTTGAGGACTGTCCCCAAAGTTTTTATTTGCCTAACTGTTGTTTTGAGTACTCGGGCAGTTTGGGGACTATCAAATTTGGTGTTTGAGGACACTATTGAGCAAAATGGGGACCACACTGAGCAATTCGGGGACAGCATATAGCAATTCGAGGACTGAATCGAATAAGAGAACCATTGTTTATTTAGCATTAAATCCAGCAACTCGAAGGAGGATTCGCGTTAGCAACTATTCTAATAGAGACTCAATCATCTGGACAATTATGATTTTTCTATTAAAATTTAGGAAAGTGGCTAAGATAGTCAGACGATTTTTGTTATTTGCCTAATAACAAAACCCGTTCACTTTCATCAGTTCTTGAACTTTGGCCAAAAATTTGAACCCCAAATTGTACTTTATAGCTACGTATTAAAATTTTCAGTTTTAGCAAATTGATAATAGAGACGTTAGAATTGGATATTTGTACCTACCTTTGCTCTGTTATGATATTATGTTTTAGGAAAAGAGTAATGCACTGAATTTATACTTGTTTCTTTCTAACACATTGTCGCTTATGGACTGTGTGTAGAATCCTATGTCACCATGAAATATTCCTAACACCTATATTTCAAGAAATGCTGCTCCAAAAGTAGTGCAAATATGAATGAGAAAACTTATAGTATATTTTGTGACGAAAAGCTGTATGAAGGCTGTGAGTTTAATACTCGTCATTCAAATCATTTCATTAAGACTTCTATCGGTTTATGTCGTTACCCGTTTGCTTGAAAAGAGAACTGTTGGGTATTGTCCAAAAAAAGTCCAATATTTTTAGCAGAGAATTTATTCAGTATTTACCTTAAGCACCAGACGAGACATTTTTGGTACTCATGGTGTATGAGATCGATTTTTATTAAGAATTTTCAAAATATAACCAATAAACCCAACGTACCATCATAAAAATAGGTTTAGTAACTTGACAGAATAAGATTAATCATATAATAGTAATTATGCGCCAAGGAGGATATGTGAGGTATTATAGTCCATATATTTGTCGAAAAAGGTAGGTACCTTATTTATTTTGTTACTTTTAGTTTATATGAAAGTAAAATTTGAATTATTTCTTTTTGTGAAAATTAATTTGGCACAGAACTGCATCGGGAATACTTATAATCTGACAGAACAACGAGTGAGTTTATTTGAATTTGTCCACTCACCGATCCGAAGTTAAGATAAGTAACCATTGACCAAACATACCAACAGATCCCCAACCGTCTACTTCAAAGTCAGATAATCATAATGAAAGTTTTCCAGAAGCTTAAACTTCATCGACCTTAACGGCAAACGCCAACAGTCTAACGAAGGAAAATAATTTTAACTTAATTAATATTAACCCATTCGGTATTACTTGACTAACGTTTAATATGCATCCAATATATAATAATTTTAAATAAGTAACTGAATAATCTAGTTTACGTTTAGAATTAGGTTATTGTTTGTCGGCTGGATTTTGGACGGGTCACTAGTCACTCCCGTTTCACATAACAGCTGTGCACAAGGAAGGCAACTCAATACAATAATTTTTGTTTTGGTTTCATAATATTGTTGTTGTTGTATACATGGACAAAAATTGTTACAATCAACAAATTCTTTTGATCCTTATTTACCATGCAAATCAAAGAAACATTTTTATTTAGAATTTCATAAAAACTATTCAAAAATTTTCAATTGTATGTATTTCTGTGATGTTATAGAATATACAGTGTTAGGAATATTTCTTGGTAACTTAGGATTTAACACACGGTCCATAAGCGACAATATGTTAGAAAGAAACAAATGTACATTCGGTGTATAGTCTAGTATCCTTATTTTAACTGTAATAATCTACGCTGACTTTAGATTGTCTATCTCACTATATCTCACATTGGTAATGCTGTGTAACCTTTGCATTTTCCGTTGAGAGTGGGACGATTATTGTTTTACGTTAAAATCAAATGACGAACGATTTTTGTTATCATAAAAAGGAATATTGTATGGGAACATACACTTTCAACATGTAGATTGAAAATGAAGAGGAAGGATAGATAAAAATAGAACAATTACGCTCTAGACTAAATCGTTTTATTATATATTATAACATTTCACTTTCGGTACTTGAGATGGTCTTTGTGAGCCTTTAAGGGATATAGATAAAATTTGTACAATGATAGCACAATTAAAACCGAAATCATTTCATCAGTTACCTATAATGATAAAACCTATTCGAAAAATAAATATTTCCAATATACTAATTACCATCATTTTTAGAACACACCAAGGACCAGTATCACTATTTTACTCGTTTAAAGTATTTCTTTAGTTCTTAAATAAAGTAGTGTAATGATATAGATTCCTTTCATGCATGATCGTGCAACGCCGCCTAATCGCCTAAAGGAACTGGCGTATATTTAACATACATATATATTGTTTTTTGTATAGACAGACCTTTTGATGTATGAAGACCGATAGAAAGATCATTTTATTTCGTAAAAGAATTTTTTTAATTGTCCTTTGCTTTTAAAAACGACAATGTATTGTGTTGATGATATTTTTAATAAATACCTACATTTTTATTTTTAATACCTACATTTTTGGTTGAAGTTCTCTTTTGTTGAGAAATGGTTAATACAAGTGTTACTCTCCACTTATCATAGTTGAATGATTAAACTACTTTTAAACCAAATGTATACTGGAATTGCCTGTTTTTCATCGTTCCAACCTAATGAAAACTATGCCCTTTTCCATACAAATGATAACAAATACATTATTCTGCTAAAATGTATCACAAAGATATTTTGGTGATATATTTCTAGAACATAAAGATATTTGTATTTTCAAATCGAACATGTTCTTGTACTTGTACTGTTAATTCATACATCATACTTGAAGGTGTCATTTTAAAACACTTCAACTGATGTTTTGATAAATTAAAACTTCAATTATTCATGTGTAAGCAAATTTGTCAACTGTTAAACCTTACAAAAGTAGTCGACGAATTTGCAATAATTTACAGATTTAATTTCACATTTCGTTGTATTGTCTCTTCCGTTTCAATAATACCTATGCATAGGTCCTCTCGGTTTCGACGTGTCTATTAGCTTAATTATTATTTAGTTCGAGCATATTATTGAGTCTGTAATTTATTCATCCAGACTAAAATTTAGTATTACTAGTATTTTATGTTATTGCTCCCAATCTAGTAACTATATCAATATCAGTTGAAACAAATTAACAGAATAACTTGTTTGATTTAAGAATACAAATAAGAATTTTTGTACTAGAAAGAAATAAACAGAAGATTGATAATTTGTCATCTCTTCTTCCGTATATTTCTTTTTTATTATTAGCAAGATTAGGTGTCTACTACCTATATCGAACAGAAAATTTCGAAATGGTATGAAAAACGGCCTAGTTTTTCGTTAACTTTAATACTGAAAACAGTAATTTTGGTACAAAATAATTCGATTTCGTATGAAAATAGTTAAGTCATTGAGGTATTTGTATAATTTTTTATCAAACATTATTTGTAACAAATAAACATTTTATAGAATATTTGAACTAGTACTTATATTGTCTGTATTATTTATTAATCCATGAAACAGTAAATACGTTCGTATGAAATCACTAGAAATATCTTTAGTTTAGCAATGATAAACGAGACATTAGTGGAAAATTTGAGCATTACTTTATTTCAGTCAGAATTCTATCCAAAGTTGGGATTTTATTTTTAAAGAAGAATTTGTGAACATTATGTCAAATATTTTTTTAGTTGTTTAGTACAAGGTTTTAACAATTCCTGGACGACTTCCACGATTAGAAAAACAATTGTTCTAGTGTTTCTATATTCTTTGCTAGCAGCCGATTTAGCAACTCCTCATAAGGCTTACAAAAATATTTTGAGTATTTAACACATCACATAGACATGCAAAATTTATCATCATTCATGTATGAAAGAGCCTGTACGCTTTATACAGTACCATATAGATATGGAAAAATTTTATCGACATATACGATTGCATTTGTCTGAAACATCATGTTGCTAGTCGACCAGTACAAAATATAACAAATACACGCGATGTAGATTCAAGCAGATCACCTATGAACACTTTGGTTCTAAAGTACTATGCAAATTTCATTCTTTGTTATTGAATCTTCTAGCTTTCTGGAAGGTGTTTAATACTGACACTAAGCTACAACGTCATATTTTGTATAAAAAAAGTTATTTTATTAACTAATGTTGTACCCCGTATATATGTGAAATGAGAATCAATTCCTTATCTATTCACGTATTCACTAAATTGCTAAACAAAAACACAAAACAAATTTTATATAGGTACCTACATAATTTAATAAATGATTTTTATTGTTTTCTCTTTATCACTCTGTAAGCTGAGCAAAATCACCGTAACATAAATTTACGGGTTTGTATTGTAAAATCACATAAAGTTTTACGGACATATTGCTAATAATAGTTTATTTATCAAGCAAAACTATCATAATCCCTTGTACGAGACATATTTCAAAGTTAGTTGGAAATATGCGTTTTTTATAAGCACATACAATTTTTTATTTAAGAATACCTAACGCAAATAGACAAATATCTCTCCACACTTTTTATGTATAACCATTATTTTAGGCGGTATGATTAAATCCACGATTTTCTCCAAAAATATAAAACTTCTGGTGGCATATTTCCTTTGTAGGTTTCATTAAGAGTGCCAAAAATTCCTACTTGGCGATTGTTTTACGTTCTACTAGACAAATATGAATGAATGCGAATAAAAAAACTCCCCTCTGTTTATGTATTGTTTTTGTCGATATCGGAGAGCTTTGTTGTCGCTTAGACCGCGTTTTTATCTATAACGTTCGAATTCCAGTTATTCATTTTTCAATTTTAAATAGGTAGGTATATCAAGAATAAACATATTAGAAACATATATATTTGGGTAGAGTGAAACTTACCGATTTTACAGCGGTTTAAGTGAGTGAATGTCACCAAATGACCAATTGACAGGCATCTTCGTAATCGGTAGAATTTTAAATATTTCTTGTTTTGTCATATGATAAAGAACTAATCGCATCGACTCAATTCCGAGTTGCATTTACCTCTAAAATTTGGCAAAAAATACTGTTTTCCAACGTTTTTCACACAATATTTTTTCTAATTTTTAATTGGATGTGATTATTTGAATTCAAATTTAAAGTACTTGAATCGTATAATACGCTTTTATCTGAGACATAAACCAAATAATATGAAGGGTTCTGGAGAAAAATTTATAACGAATTAGAATATGGTAAATTACCCCTGGGGGGGGCTGTTTAGAAGCAAAAGGTACTTATTAGGTATTGTGCAATGGGCATGTATAAATTTACAAAAGAACCTAGGTATGATGAAATGAGTAAAAACAGCAAAGGATAAATAGTTGGATTGAGCTTGTGCAAAACAAGTAAAAGAGAGAATGGTTGGAAAATTGATGTTATATGGGCAATCCAATTTGGTGGTCGATATCTCCGGTTTTTACAGACCTAATTTTCATATAACAATGGTAGTAAATGAAGTAATTTTTTTCGCATTTACAGATATTTAGCGATGTAAACGTGACAATATCAGTTCAATTTGGTTAAAACGTGTTAAGCTTAAAACATATATTTAAAGAATATTGGTTCTCCAATCCTGCTATTTCTATTGAGTAAGATAAAGTATTTTTTGCATTGATTACTATCTTATGAAAATAAATTTTCGAAATATTTGGCTGGTTTGAAACTGGTTGTGAAATTTCATAATTTTGAATAAGGAATAAACTCTTAATTCTCTCTCTCTCCTGGGGAACAAATCCAATACGCAGAATATTTGTCATTTATTACTTACTGGCCGTTATAATAAGTTTACAAAACATCATGCGATCGTTGTATCAGTTGGCTCCACCTCCATCAATGTAATGTTGCGCAATGGAAAAATTGAAACAGAGATCAAAGGTGCCGACCACGAGTGAACAATTGCTGTAAACTGTGACTTAAATAAGTCATACGATTTAAGTTTATCTTTGCCAACACCAAAGTCCGTCAAAATTCAAGTTAACTAGTCCATCTAACTGCATGACATGAAAAATTACTAAAAACAAAGTTACAATGATTATTTTGTGAAACACTGTTCCTACTCTCACAATAACTCGTTTTGTAGCACGAGTACTACAAAAAGTAAAATTTTTTTATAATAATAAAATGACATTAGTATCATTACCTATTTTGTGTTCATTTCATCTTTGTACTGAAGTGATATGTGTAAGATGTATAAAGTTTGAATCTCAAATTTCAAGTCTTGGTTTGACTCATCGTAAAATTAACTATAAAATGTAAAATAAAAATACATACAATGACCAATTGTATGATACTAAAAATTTCTAAAAAAAATTTCAAAGAATTTCAATTGTATCATTGTAAATAATGATATACCTAATAAAGTCTCTTATAAACACGAACTACAAGAAGTAATTTCATAATAATGCACATATATACAAAATTTACTCTGTGATATCGGAAACAGATACACAAAATAACCATTTCAGCAACGTTTTTGGTAACTTTTTATACAGTTTAACTCATGGCTGACAGATTGAAATTTATAGCTAACATTGGATATTTGGTAGGTATTGGGGTAATCAACCCCCTACACATAAGATTATGGAATTTAGAAGAGAAAGAAAAATCAGTTTCAACCTAAAATACACATACACCCAATAATAACAGAATGCACAAACTCATTTTAAATTTTTTTAAAATATTAGTAGTGTCAGGAATCAATTGAAGGCGCCTACGGGAATGAAATACTATAACAAATATTACGTTGAATTATGCTAAGCAAATACTATAACGTTATTTTTGACAAAACGACAGATGTTGCCACGCATCACAAATGTCTATTGACTCACAAGAAAGTTTGGTAGGATTCATTGACTGTCATGCTAGTAATTAAGGAAGTACGACGCATGAGACCTACTTTGGTGGTGAAGTACTGGATAATACTATAACAACATTATAGGGGCTGATACATGCAACTTATTGTTAGGTGAACAAAAGGGAGCTGTTACAGTACTGATGATTTTGTTCTTCATATGTAATTGTGTCTTTGGGGACAATTGAAGGTTTATACTTTATACCGTGTACACTTATACCGTATAAGTTTGTTTGAGGACCTAACATTTTTGATATGTAAATGTGTATTTGGGGTCACTGGAAAGGTATATACGGTATAAGTTTATACCGTATATGTTATACAGTTTAAACTTATACTGTCCCCGTATAAACACTTATCCATATATATATATATATATATATATATATATATATATATATATATATATATATATATATATATATATATATATATATATATATATATATATATATATATATTAGTTTCAGTGCATCTTCGAGTTGCAAAGAAAAAATTGGGAGTACTCCCACCCCAATAAGAGTTCAAGAACAACATAAAAAAATGAGAAGAAATAGTGTTACCGAAGGGATTACTAACATTCAAGTTCGTTGTTCAAATTGTAGTAATTCTGCTGGAAAAGAATCGAGATTGATGTCGTCACTCCGTAATGTTAGAGAGAATTTATTAAAATCGCCTTATTATAATTCAAAGACTGGAATACTAGTCGATAACAATACTAAAATAGAATCAAAAGTTGAGAAAATAGTCACCATTAGAAAATCCCTTAACTCGTCGGTGAGTATTAATTAAATGTTACATAATAAAAAATTCAGCTTTTCAATTAATTTTGTGAAAAATTTGTTTCCCGTCTGTTTGCGTTCGACATGGAAATAGCTATTTTGTGACGATTTGCAAAGAATTACATAGAAAAAAATTGATGGTGGAAAATCTATCATCGAATTTCACAGATATTTTATAAAATAAAGCAGATGGGTCAAATCTCGCAGGAATCAGCTACAGGCTATAATTATTCTAAACTCATAAAATCTTTTTTTTTTCACACTGAACAAATTATGATGTTTGTCTCAAATACAAATATGAAGAAGACCTATCCAGACTGAATTGTAGGATGATAAGAACCAATGCTTCAGGTGCTCAAGTGAAAAATACGCATTTGCAAATTAAATATTCGGTTTTTTTTTTATGTTGAGCCTTTTAAATTTTCCATTTTAATTATCCTTACTATCCTTACTTATGTTTTAATTTCGTACAATATTTTGAAATTTAGTTATTTTTAATGTTTAGGGAAAACCGAAGAAGTCCGAAAAAGAGAACATTGGTTAAGGAATTAATTTTGCAAAATAATAACAAACTGATAGCTTTTCTGGGATCCTTATACCAAAATACCGCTCTGTGCAAATCACATTAGTTTTCGAATTTGAGCAATGGTTTTCGTGAAAATTCAATTTTCTTGTTTGATTTTTACTGAAAGTGTTTTTGTAACGCCTGTTATATCCGCAACCAGTTATATGACTCGCTTTTAATTCTCAATTCCCGATCACCAAGTTTCACATTTTCCATTTGGAAATCTGATTGTACAGCATCGGCATCTTTGAAATTGACATATCTAAATCCTTTTCCCATACTGGTACGAGGGTCTCTGACAATTCTAACAGCTGATTCTATCAAACCATAAGGTTCAAATAATTTCCATAACTGCTCTTCTTCAGCTCCTTAGGTCTCAAAGGAATAATAAATATAATTAATACTTATTGAATATTCAAAAATATGTATGTCATTAATAAAACTTACAAAAATCAAAATTTCCAACGAACACACAAATGCTTTTCTTTGAAAACATTACCATTTTGTTGAACTGCATTTGAGCTTTCTTCTTGTTTGACAAATCTGTAAAAAATGAAGGTAAAAAATGCCAATACTAATGAGAAAATATTAAAGCAATCAATAATAAAATTTAATATTAATTTCCATTAGTTACCTATGTTGAATCTGTTAATTAATAAATTTAGATAGCATTTGAAATAATATAATATATCTGATTTGGAAATTAAATATTACCTTATAAAACAAAAGATAGATACATACTCTTTATATCAGAATGAAATTCTTTTTTGATGGAAGCGACTTTTTTGGGTATTTTTGGATCACAACGGGTATACCTTTAAACCTTAATGTCTTCTCAATTGGTCCATATTTATATTTTTAAAACACTTTTGATATTTTTCTTTTTATAATCTATAGAAACATTTCACTATCAACTATACTATTTACAACACTATTTGTTAATAATTTCTTTATTTTCAGACTACATTCTAAACTATCGTTTCCATTTACTTGTTCTTCTTCACCGTTAACCGATCCATTTAAACGGCTGCTAGCTGATAATTTTGTTTTCTTTACCTTATTTTTTTTGGACTTGGTTCTGTAGTATCCTTATCCTGATTTAATTGTTCTTTTTCACCATCAACATCCATCATTTGATACTTTTTTTTTTTATTTTTCATTCTCTCCTTATTGATTACCTCTCTTACCATTTTTTTCTTTGCGTTTTTTGTTTCTCTTTTGTTTTCAAAATAGATGCCGAACTACTCACTTCATTATCGTGTTAATTCAAATTATTTTTACTAGTTGATAAGCATTTCTTTCTTCAGATTAGTGTTTCCTCCATCGTTTAAATGTTGTTTGATATCCAACTTTCTACCCTTACCTTGTTTCTATTCGTTTAGTTTGACTGAAATTCTCCTGACTTTAATTTTATCATCAGTGTTATTAAATCAGCCATACTTCATATCATCATCATATGTTCAGAAAAACAATGGTTATTCTATAAGAAATTCTTATAGTGAAAGTAGATTGTTTAGAATTCAATATTTTTAATGGTTTACAATGGATTCTGGTGTGTTTATTTTAGAAATCTTTCATTTATATTATATTCTGTTATTGACCATTATTAGTCCCTTTTTTTGTTGAAAGTATCCTTGGGTTGATATTTATATTTGAAAAATAACACGTGCGGTGCAGTTTTGGAACTCTTTTTATCTGTTTGTAGAATAGTTTGTTTACATTATATCGAGGGTTTAATACCGATAACGAAAAATGATCGTGCAGCCCCTTCTTGGATGCCTTTGTCTTTGTTCCAAGAATTATTTGTTTCTAATATATTTTTTTTGATATTTATGAGATTACATTCAACAGAATTGTTAGAGAGTTAAGGACCACCCTTCACTATGAGAAATTTTAAAATCGCATTATTCTACATAAATAATAGATAGTAATACCAAAATATTTATATATGTTGAGGATTTAATACCGATAACAAAAATTGACCGTGAAGCCCCTTTTTAGACGCCCTCATCTTTGTTGGAAGAATTTCTCATTTACTTCACATTTCGAATTTATTTTTGATATTCATGAGAAAAATAATGTTCAACAGAATATTTTCTTATATGGTTTATGTAATTTGGGGATGAGGACCACCCTACATTATGGGAAGTTTTAAAATCACAGAATTCTCGATATCAAGATAACAAAAAAGTTTTGATTTTGTCTTTATACATATGCAACTAATTTTTTGGAAACATCGTTTCAAATTCTACGATCCTTAATTAATATAAAAATTTTCATGTACCTGTAATCACCAATAAAAGTACTAATTCGAAAAACGAAGGTATGTCGTAAAACATTAAAAGTATATATTACCAAAAGGAAATTACTATTATTTGCTGCCCATAACCTCTACTTATATAGCCATTTAATAATATTAAGTTATTGTGAATTGTAATAATTAAATCTATGCCATGTTTTATTGTATGAAGTATATCTATTATCACTAATTATTCGAAACTTTCTTAGAAATATTATTAAAAATTTATATTGCTCTTTGAAAACACTATTTTATTCAATATGGAAATTATATAACAAAATATGTAATATTTAATTACTTATTATTTAATAAATCAAAACTTTTACATCTTCTCAGTTCATTGACCCCTTTCGAATTCCTTGGGAATGTCTAGACTTGTTTTTGACTTGCGCACTTTAAATGTGACGTCACAAGCTTTAAACAATGCATTTAATTATTTAGATAATGAAACTTTGACAGTATTACAAATTCGGGCAGACATATTTGATGCTAAATTTTCTATTCGTAAAATTTCGTGCAATTTTGTTTTCGATGGTGAAGTGAAAACTATTTTCTTATTGATATAGGTAAGATATTATTCTCTTTATGTAAAAATTAACGAGATTTGTCCAATTAAAGTTTCCAGGAAAATGAACGACTTCAGTGTATTACATTTTATGGAATGCTAATGTTATATTATTATTTTATTAATATTTTCAAAGTAATTAAAATTAAGCATATTCTTCAGATAATTTGAAATTGTTTGAATCATTAATTTACTTATAAACATTAAACAAACGATAATCTAAAATATAGCATCAAATAGTTCGTTGACCCTTGTCTGTCTAGACAGCATGTCGGCCAACTTTGTATGTCGACCCAATTATTGTTCACGTCAAATCTTTTCAACTGTAATGTGTTTTTTCATATAAAAATATATATAGATATTAATATTAAAATACCTTATTTCGATTGTAGTACAAAATAGTTATTATTAGATAAATAAAATACAGAGATACCGGATTTGTTCGATAACGACAAAAAAAACTTTCGATTTCTAGTTTTAAAAATGTGACATTGAGGTATTTGTATAATTTTTTATCAAACATTATTTGTAACAAATAAACATTTTACAGAATATTTGAACTAGTACTTATATTGTCTCTATTATTTATTAATCCATGAAACAGTAAATACGTTCGTATGAAATCACTAGAAATATCTTTAGTTTAGCAATGATAAACGAGACATTAGTGGAAAATTTGAGCATTACTTTATTTCAGTCAGAATTCTATCCAAAGTTGGGATTTTATTTTTAAAGAAGAATTTGTGAACATTATGTCAAATATTTTTTTAGTTGTTTAGTACAAGGTTTTAACAATTCCTGGACGACTTCCACGATTAGAAAAACAATTGTTCTAGTGTTTCTATATTCTTTGCTAGCAGCCGATTTAGCAACTCCTCATATGGCTTACAAAAATATTTTGAGTATTTAACACATCACATAGACATGCAAAATTTATCATCATTCATGTATGAAAGAGCCTGTACGCTTTATACAGAACCATATAGATATGGAAAAATTTTATCGACATATACGATTGCATTTGTCTGAAACATCATGTTGCTAGTCGACCAGTACAAAATATAACAAATACACGCGATGTAGATTCAAGCAGATCACCTATGAACACTTTGGTTCTAAAGTACTATGCAAATTTCATTCTTTGTTATTGAATCTTCTAGCTTTCTGGAAGGTGTTTAATACTGACACTAAGCTACAACGTCATATTTTGTATAAAAAAAGTTATTTTATTAACTAATGTTGTACCCCGTATATATGTGAAATGAGAATCAATTCCTTATCTATTCACGTATTCACTAAATTGCTAAACAAAAACACAAAACAAATTTTATATAGGTACCTACATAATTTAATAAATGATTTTTATTGTTTTCTCTTTATCACTCTGTAAGCTGAGCAAAATCACCGTAACATAAATTTACGGGTTTGTATTGTAAAATCACATAAAGTTTTACGGACATATTGCTAATAATAGTTTATTTATCAAGCAAAACTATCATAATCCCTTGTACGAGACATATTTCAAAGTTAGTTGGAAATATGCGTTTTTTATAAGCACATACAATTTTTTATTTAAGAATACCTAACGCAAATAGACAAATATCTCTCCACACTTTTTATGTATAACCATTATTTTAGGCGGTATGATTAAATCCACGATTTTCTCCAAAAATATAAAACTTCTGGTGGCATATTTCCTTTGTAGGTTTCATTAAGAGTGCCAAAAATTCCTACTTGGCGATTGTTTTACGTTCTACTAGACAAATATGAATGAATGCGAATAAAAAAACTCCCCTCTGTTTATGTATTGTTTTTGTCGATATCGGAGAGCTTTGTTGTCGCTTAGACCGCGTTTTTATCTGTAACGTTCGAATTCCAGTTATTCATTTTTCAATTTTAAATAGGTAGGTATATCAAGAATAAACATATTAGAAACATATATATTTGGGTAGAGTGAAACTTACCGATTTTACAGCGGTTTAAGTGAGTGAATGTCACCAAATGACCAATTGACAGGCATCTTCGTAATCGGTAGAATTTTAAATATTTCTTGTTTTGTCATATGATAAAGAACTAATCGCATCGACTCAATTCCGAGTTGCATTTACCTCTAAAATTTGGCAAAAAATACTGTTTTCCAACGTTTTTCACACAATATTTTTTCTAATTTTTAATTGGATGTGATTATTTGAATTCAAATTTAAAGTACTTGAATCGTATAATACGCTTTTATCTGAGACATAAACCAAATAATATGAAGGGTTCTGGAGAAAAATTTATAACGAATTAGAATATGGTAAATTACCCCTGGGGGGGGCTGTTTAGAAGCAAAAGGTACTTATTAGGTATTGTGCAATGGGCATGTATAAATTTACAAAAGAACCTAGGTATGATGAAATGAGTAAAAACAGCAAAGGATAAATAGTTGGATTGAGCTTGTGCAAAACAAGTAAAAGAGAGAATGGTTGGAAAATTGATGTTATATGGGCAATCCAATTTGGTGGTCGATATCTCCGGTTTTTACAGACCTAATTTTCATATAACAATGGTAGTAAATGAAGTAATTTTTTTCGCATTTACAGATATTTAGCGATGTAAACGTGACAATATCAGTTCAATTTGGTTAAAACGTGTTAAGCTTAAAACATATATTTAAAGAATATTGGTTCTCCAATCCTGCTATTTCTATTGAGTAAGATAAAGTATTTTTTGCATTGATTACTATCTTATGAAAATAAATTTTCGAAATATTTGGCTGGTTTGAAACTGGTTGTGAAATTTCATAATTTTGAATAAGGAATAAACTCTTAATTCTCTCTCTCTCCTGGGGAACAAATCCAATACGCAGAATATTTGTCATTTATTACTTACTGGCCGTTATAATAAGTTTACAAAACATCATGCGATCGTTGTATCAGTTGGCTCCACCTCCATCAATGTAATGTTGCGCAATGGAAAAATTGAAACAGAGATCAAAGGTGCCGACCACGAGTGAACAATTGCTGTAAACTGTGACTTAAATAAGTCATACGATTTAAGTTTATCTTTGCCAACACCAAAGTCCGTCAAAATTCAAGTTAACTAGTCCATCTAACTGCATGACATGAAAAATTACTAAAAACAAAGTTACAATGATTATTTTGTGAAACACTGTTCCTACTCTCACAATAACTCGTTTTGTAGCACGAGTACTACAAAAAGTAAAATTTTTTTATAATAATAAAATGACATTAGTATCATTACCTATTTTGTGTTCATTTCATCTTTGTACTGAAGTGATATGTGTAAGATGTATAAAGTTTGAATCTCAAATTTCAAGTCTTGGTTTGACTCATCGTAAAATTAACTATAAAATGTAAAATAAAAATACATACAATGACCAATTGTATGATACTAAAAATTTCTAAAAAAAATTTCAAAGAATTTCAATTGTATCATTGTAAATAATGATATACCTAATAAAGTCTCTTATAAACACGAACTACAAGAAGTAATTTCATAATAATGCACATATATACAAAATTTACTCTGTGATATCGGAAACAGATACACAAAATAACCATTTCAGCAACGTTTTTGGTAACTTTTTATACAGTTTAACTCATGGCTGACAGATTGAAATTTATAGCTAACATTGGATATTTGGTAGGTATTGGGGTAATCAACCCCCTACACATAAGATTATGGAATTTAGAAGAGAAAGAAAAATCAGTTTCAACCTAAAATACACATACACCCAATAATAACAGAATGCACAAACTCATTTTAAATTTTTTTAAAATATTAGTAGTGTCAGGAATCAATTGAAGGCGCCTACGGGAATGAAATACTATAACAAATATTACGTTGAATTATGCTAAGCAAATACTATAACGTTATTTTTGACAAAACGACAGATGTTGCCACGCATCACAAATGTCTATTGACTCACAAGAAAGTTTGGTAGGATTCATTGACTGTCATGCTAGTAATTAAGGAAGTACGACGCATGAGACCTACTTTGGTGGTGAAGTACTGGATAATACTATAACAACATTATAGGGGCTGATACATGCAACTTATTGTTAGGTGAACAAAAGGGAGCTGTTACAGTACTGATGATTTTGTTCTTCATATGTAATTGTGTCTTTGGGGACAATTGAAGGTTTATACTTTATACCGTGTACACTTATACCGTATAAGTTTGTTTGAGGACCTAACATTTTTGATATGTAAATGTGTATTTGGGGTCACTGGAAAGGTATATACGGTATAAGTTTATACCGTATATGTTATACAGTTTAAACTTATACTGTCCCCGTATAAACACTTATCCATATATATATATATATATATATATATATATATATATATATATATATATATATATATATATATATATATATATATATATATATATATATATATATATATTAGTTTCAGTGCATCTTCGAGTTGCAAAGAAAAAATTGGGAGTACTCCCACCCCAATAAGAGTTCAAGAACAACATAAAAAAATGAGAAGAAATAGTGTTACCGAAGGGATTACTAACATTCAAGTTCGTTGTTCAAATTGTAGTAATTCTGCTGGAAAAGAATCGAGATTGATGTCGTCACTCCGTAATGTTAGAGAGAATTTATTAAAATCGCCTTATTATAATTCAAAGACTGGAATACTAGTCGATAACAATACTAAAATAGAATCAAAAGTTGAGAAAATAGTCACCATTAGAAAATCCCTTAACTCGTCGGTGAGTATTAATTAAATGTTACATAATAAAAAATTCAGCTTTTCAATTAATTTTGTGAAAAATTTGTTTCCCGTCTGTTTGCGTTCGACATGGAAATAGCTATTTTGTGACGATTTGCAAAGAATTACATAGAAAAAAATTGATGGTGGAAAATCTATCATCGAATTTCACAGATATTTTATAAAATAAAGCAGATGGGTCAAATCTCGCAGGAATCAGCTACAGGCTATAATTATTCTAAACTCATAAAATCTTTTTTTTTTCACACTGAACAAATTATGATGTTTGTCTCAAATACAAATATGAAGAAGACCTATCCAGACTGAATTGTAGGATGATAAGAACCAATGCTTCAGGTGCTCAAGTGAAAAATACGCATTTGCAAATTAAATATTCGGTTTTTTTTTTATGTTGAGCCTTTTAAATTTTCCATTTTAATTATCCTTACTATCCTTACTTATGTTTTAATTTCGTACAATATTTTGAAATTTAGTTATTTTTAATGTTTAGGGAAAACCGAAGAAGTCCGAAAAAGAGAACATTGGTTAAGGAATTAATTTTGCAAAATAATAACATTGTGATACTACAGGCAGAATTTTAATATGGTTGTGTAGTTTTCGATTTTAATTTTGTTTAGATAGTTTTATTTTTTTATTAATTGACATATTTTTAATGTTTTTTGATATGCAATGAATAAAATTTTTTGAAAATAAATAGTTTTTTTTATATTTTCCTTATTTAGTCGTATTAAATTCGATCATTTTGTGTTTCAATTTATTTCTTTAATGACAAAAACAATTTTTTGTTGTTAGTGGTAATTGTTGTAGTTTTTTTCTTTGTAGGCTTCCAGTCTAATAAGCCGTTTGGAAAAAATATTCTCATATCTGTTGACCAGATGTTTTATTGCTTGTTCTCGTTTTTATGGCTGTGGTAGGTAAAGATGTGGATTTTTCCAATAAGACCCTTTCAACATGTGCAAATAACACAATAATAAAGTAATAAATATTATGGGTTCCAATGGTTTTATAATTTGTACAGAGCTGGCCAAAAGAAAATAGTTTACTATCATATTTGGCATGATTGATTATCAAATTTTCAGAAAATGCTGATATTTTTACCGTCTCTCCAAAATAATATAATTCTCAACACATCTTAAAATTTGAATTCTTTTCTAATTTATAATTGTTTTTTTGTTATACACGAAGTTTGTTTAAACTTGGAAAAACTATATGATAATTAAGTCATGTAATGAAAATTATTAAGTATGACAATTTGGAGAAAATAGTTGATTATATTATTGCAGCTTTGCTTCAAAGTGGAAAGGTTTGTCTTGGTAATAAAAAAGACCATTTTCTTAATGACTATCTTTATTTTGTATTAGTTCTGAATAATTTTGACACTTGGTATCATGTATTGTCCGTCCCATGGAGATTCCGAAAATCACAGTAGTTTTCGAATTTGAGGAATGGTTTTCGTGAAAATCCAATTTTCTCCTCTTGATTCACCCACCGCCATCTGCCCGATACAACACAAACTTTCCTCTCTGCTATACAGTGAGTAACTGTGAGGAAAGTGTGGTTCGGACATTATGGCACAGAGGATGCACGTGTTTTGTAGCGCCTGTCATATTCGCAACCCGTTATACGTCTCATAGATAAAATAAAAAAAGGTTATTGAATTGAAACCACAATCCTTTTACTCATTCTATGATTTTACGATTATGTCGCTGTCTACCGAGCGACGCCGGAAACTAATTATAGTCTATCTCCTGTTTATATAACAACCAGTTCGAAGCATTGTATATAATTGGTTGCCTCTCCTTAAGGGTGAGACTAAATCAATTATATACAAATTTGATATTTCTAAAAACAACTATCTAAACACATCAGATAAAGGAAAGTATCGAAAAAACTATGTGGTATCATGTATTTTCTCATAGAGATTTCGAAAATCACATTAGTTTTCGAATTTAAGCATCGGTTTTCGTGAAAATCCGATTTTTACGTTTTTTCTCCACTTTTCCCCCCTAAATGATCTTTTTTCGAACAAACTGATAGCTTTTCTGGGATCCTTATACCAAAATACCGCTCTGTGCAAATCACATTAGTTTTCGAATTTGAGCAATGGTTTTCGTGAAAATTCAATTTTCTTGTTTGATTTTTACTGAAAGTGTTTTTGTAACGCCTGTTATATCCGCAACCAGTTATATGACTCGCTTTTAATTCTCAATTCCCGATCACCAAGTTTCACATTTTCCATTTGGAAATCTGATTGTACAGCATCGGCATCTTTGAAATTGACATATATATATCCTTTTCCCATACTGGTACGAGGGTCTCTGACAATTCTAACAGCTGATTCTATCAAACCATAAGGTTCAAATAATTTCCATAACTGCTCTTCTTCAGCTCCTTAGGTCTCAAAGGAATAATAAATATAATTAATACTTATTGAATATTCAAAAATATGTATGTCATTAATAAAACTTACAAAAATCAAAATTTCCAACGAACACACAAATGCTTTTCTTTGAAAACATTACCATTTTGTTGAACTGCATTTGAGCTTTCTTCTTGTTTGACAAATCTGTAAAAAATGAAGGTAAAAAATGCCAATACTAATGAGAAAATATTAAAGCAATCAATAATAAAATTTAATATTAATTTCCATTAGTTACCTATGTTGAATCTGTTAATTAATAAATTTAGATAGCATTTGAAATAATATAATATATCTGATTTGGAAATTAAATATTACCTTATAAAACAAAAGATAGATACATACTCTTTATATCAGAATGAAATTCTTTTTTGATGGAAGCGACTTTTTTGGGTATTTTTGGATCACAACGGGTATACCTTTAAACCTTAATGTCTTCTCAATTGGTCCATATTTATATTTTTAAAACACTTTTGATATTTTTCTTTTTATAATCTATAGAAACATTTCACTATCAACTATACTATTTACAACACTATTTGTTAATAATTTCTTTATTTTCAGACTACATTCTAAACTATCGTTTCCATTTACTTGTTCTTCTTCACCGTTAACCGATCCATTTAAACGGCTGCTAGCTGATAATTTTGTTTTCTTTACCTTATTTTTTTTGGACTTGGTTCTGTAGTATCCTTATCCTGATTTAATTGTTCTTTTTCACCATCAACATCCATCATTTGATACTTTTTTTTTTATTTTTCATTCTCTCCTTATTGATTACCTCTCTTACCATTTTTTTCTTTGCGTTTTTTGTTTCTCTTTTGTTTTCAAAATAGATGCCGAACTACTCACTTCATTATCGTGTTAATTCAAATTATTTTTACTAGTTGATAAGCATTTCTTTCTTCAGATTAGTGTTTCCTCCATCGTTTAAATGTTGTTTGATATCCAACTTTCTACCCTTACCTTGTTTCTATTCGTTTAGTTTGACTGAAATTCTCCTGACTTTAATTTTATCATCAGTGTTATTAAATCAGCCATACTTCATATCATCATCATATGTTCAGAAAAACAATGGTTATTCTATAAGAAATTCTTATAGTGAAAGTAGATTGTTTAGAATTCAATATTTTTAATGGTTTACAATGGATTCTGGTGTGTTTATTTTAGAAATCTTTCATTTATATTATATTCTGTTATTGACCATTATTAGTCCCTTTTTTTGTTGAAAGTATCCTTGGGTTGATATTTATATTTGAAAAATAACACGTGCGGTGCAGTTTTGGAACTCTTTTTATCTGTTTGTAGAATAGTTTGTTTACATTATATCGAGGGTTTAATACCGATAACGAAAAATGATCGTGCAGCCCCTTCTTGGATGCCTTTGTCTTTGTTCCAAGAATTATTTGTTTCTAATATATTTTTTTTGATATTTATGAGATTATATTCAACAGAATTGTTAGAGAGTTAAGGACCACCCTTCACTATGAGAAATTTTAAAATCGCATTATTCTACATAAATAATAGATAGTAATACCAAAATATTTATATATGTTGAGGATTTAATACCGATAACAAAAATTGACCGTGAAGCCCCTTTTTAGACGCCCTCATCTTTGTTGGAAGAATTTCTCATTTACTTCACATTTCGAATTTATTTTTGATATTCATGAGAAAAATAATGTTCAACAGAATATTTTCTTATATGGTTTATGTAATTTGGGGATGAGGACCACCCTACATTATGGGAAGTTTTAAAATCACAGAATTCTCGATATCAAGATAACAAAAAAGTTTTGATTTTGTCTTTATACATATGCAACTAATTTTTTGGAAACATCGTTTCAAATTCTACGATCCTTAATTAATATAAAAATTTTCATGTACCTGTAATCACCAATAAAAGTACTAATTCGAAAAACGAAGGTATGTCGTAAAACATTAAAAGTATATATTACCAAAAGGAAATTACTATTATTTGCTGCCCATAACCTCTACTTACATAGCCATTTAATAATATTAAGTTATTGTGAATTGTAATAATTAAATCTATGCCATGTTTTATTGTATGAAGTATATCTATTATCACTAATTATTCGAAACTTTCTTAGAAATATTATTAAAAATTTATATTGCTCTTTGAAAACACTATTTTATTCAATATGGAAATTATATAACAAAATATGTAATATTTAATTACTTATTATTTAATAAATCAAAACTTTTACATCTTCTCAGTTCATTGACCCCTTTCGAATTCCTTGGGAATGTCTAGACTTGTTTTTGACTTGCGCACTTTAAATGTGACGTCACAAGCTTTAAACAATGCATTTAATTATTTAGATAATGAAACTTTGACAGTATTACAAATTCGGGCAGACATATTTGATGCTAAATTTTCTATTCGTAAAATTTCGTGCAATTTTGTTTTCGATGGTGAAGTGAAAACTATTTTCTTATTGATATAGGTAAGATATTATTCTCTTTATGTAAAAATTAACGAGATTTGTCCAATTAAAGTTTCCAGGAAAATGAACGACTTCAGTGTATTACATTTTATGGAATGCTAATGTTATATTATTATTTTATTAATATTTTCAAAGTAATTAAAATTAAGCATATTCTTCAGATAATTTGAAATTGTTTGAATCATTAATTTACTTATAAACATTAAACAAACGATAATCTAAAATATAGCATCAAATAGTTCGTTGACCCTTGTCTGTCTAGACAGCATGTCGGCCAACTTTGTATGTCGACGCAATTATTGTTCACGTCAAATCTTTTCAACTGTAATGTGTTTTTTCATATAAAAATATATATAGATATTAATATTAAAACACCTTATTTCGATTGTAGTACAAAATAGTTATTATTAGATAAATAAAATACAGAGATACCGGATTTGTTCGATAACGACAAAAAAAACTTTCGATTTCTAGTTTTAAAAATGTGACATTGAGGTATTTGTATAATTTTTTATCAAACATTATTTGTAACAAATAAACATTTTACAGAATATTTGAACTAGTACTTATATTGTCTCTATTATTTATTAATCCATGAAACAGTAAATACGTTCGTATGAAATCACTAGAAATATCTTTAGTTTAGCAATGATAAACGAGACATTAGTGGAAAATTTGAGCATTACTTTATTTCAGTCAGAATTCTATCCAAAGTTGGGATTTTATTTTTAAAGAAGAATTTGTGAACATTATGTCAAATATTTTTTTAGTTGTTTAGTACAAGGTTTTAACAATTCCTGGACGACTTCCACGATTAGAAAAACAATTGTTCTAGTGTTTCTATATTCTTTGCTAGCAGCCGATTTAGCAACTCCTCATAAGGCTTACAAAAATATTTTGAGTATTTAACACATCACATAGACATGCAAAATTTATCATCATTCATGTATGAAAGAGCCTGTACGCTTTATACAGTACCATATAGATATGGAAAAATTTTATCGACATATACGATTGCATTTGTCTGAAACATCATGTTGCTAGTCGACCAGTACAAAATATAACAAATACACGCGATGTAGATTCAAGCAGATCACCTATGAACACTTTGGTTCTAAAGTACTATGCAAATTTCATTCTTTGTTATTGAATCTTCTAGCTTTCTGGAAGGTGTTTAATACTGACACTAAGCTACAACGTCATATTTTGTATAAAAAAAGTTATTTTATTAACTAATGTTGTACCCCGTATATATGTGAAATGAGAATCAATTCCTTATCTATTCACGTATTCACTAAATTGCTAAACAAAAACACAAAACAAATTTTATATAGGTACCTACATAATTTAATAAATGATTTTTATTGTTTTCTCTTTATCACTCTGTAAGCTGAGCAAAATCACCGTAACATAAATTTACGGGTTTGTATTGTAAAATCACATAAAGTTTTACGGACATATTGCTAATAATAGTTTATTTATCAAGCAAAACTATCATAATCCCTTGTACGAGACATATTTCAAAGTTAGTTGGAAATATGCGTTTTTTATAAGCACATACACTTTTTTATTTAAGAATACCTAACGCAAATAGGCAAATATCTCTCCACACTTTTTATGTATAACCATTATTTTAAGCGGTATGATTAAATCCACGATTTTCTCCCAAAAATATAAAACTTCTGGTGGCATATTTCCTTTGTAGGTTTCATTAAGAGTGCCAAAAATTCCTACTTAGCGATTGTTTTACATTCTACTAGACAAATATGAAAGAATGCGTATAAAAAAACTCCCCTCTGTTTATGTATTGTTTTTGTCGATATCGGAGAGCTTTGTTGTCGCTTAGACCGCGTTTTTATCTGTAACGTTCGAATTCCAGTTATTCATTTTTCAATTTTAAATAGGTAGGTATATCAAGAATAAACATATTAGAAACATATATATTTGGGTAGAGTGAAACTTACCGATTTTACAGCGGTTTAAGTGAGTGAATGTCACCAAATGACCAATTGACAGGCATCTTCGTAATCGGTAGAATTTTAAATATTTCTTGTTTTGTCATATGATAAAGAACTAATCGCATCGACTCAATTCCGAGTTGCATTTACCTCTAAAATTTGGCAAAAAATACTGTTTTCCAACGTTTTTCACACAATATTTTTTCTAATTTTTAATTGGATGTGATTATTTGAATTCAAATTTAAAGTACTTGAATCGTATAATACGCTTTTATCTGAGACATAAACCAAATAATATGAAGGGTTCTGGAGAAAAATTTATAACGAATTAGAATATGGTAAATTACCCCTGGGGGGGGCTGTTTAGAAGCAAAAGGTACTTATTAGGTATTGTGCAATGGGCATGTATAAATTTACAAAAGAACCTAGGTATGATGAAATGAGTAAAAACAGCAAAGGATAAATAGTTGGATTGAGCTTGTGCAAAACAAGTAAAAGAGAGAATGGTTGGAAAATTGATGTTATATGGGCAATCCAATTTGGTGGTCGATATCTCCGAATTTCACAGACCTAATTTTCATATAACAATGGTAGTAAATGAAGTAATTTTTTTCGTATTTACAGATATTTAGCGATGTAAACGTGACAATATCAGTTCAATTTGGTTAAAACGTGTTAAGCTTAAAACATATATTTAAAGAATATTGGTTCTCCAATCCTGCTATTTCTATTGAGTAAGATAAAGTATTTTTTGCATTGATTACTATCTTATGAAAATAAATTTTCGAAATATTTGGCTGGTTTGAAACTGGTTGTGAAATTTCATAATTTTGAATAAGGAATAAACTCTTAATTCTCTCTCTCTCCTGGGGAACAAATCCAATACGCAGAATATTTGTCATTTATTACTTACTGGCCGTTATAATAAGTTTACAAAACATCATGCGATCGTTGTATCAGTTGGCTCCACCTCCATCAATGTAATGTTGCGCAATGGAAAAATTGAAACAGAGATCAAAGGTGCCGACCACGAGTGAACAATTGCTGTAAACTGTGACTTAAATAAGTCATACGATTTAAGTTTATCTTTGCCAACACCAAAGTCCGTCAAAATTCAAGTTAACTAGTCCATCTAACTGCATGACATGAAAAATTACTAAAAACAAAGTTACAATGATTATTTTGTGAAACACTGTTCCTACTCTCACAATAACTCGTTTTGTAGCACGAGTACTACAAAAAGTAAAATTTTTTATAATAATAAAATGACATTAGTATCATTACCTATTTTGTGTTCATTTCATCTTTGTACTGAAGTGATATGTGTAAGATGTATAAAGTTTGAATCTCAAATTTCAAGTCTTGGTTTGACTCATCGTAAAATTAACTATAAAATGTAAAATAAAAATACATACAATGACCAATTGTATGATACTAAAAATTTCTAAAAAAAATTTCAAAGAATTTCAATTGTATCATTGTAAATAATGATATACCTAATAAAGTCTCTTATAAACACGAACTACAAGAAGTAATTTCATAATAATGCACATATATACAAAATTTACTCTGTGATATCGGAAACAGATACACAAAATAACCATTTCAGCAACGTTTTTGGTAACTTTTTATACAGTTTAACTCATGGCTGACAGATTGAAATTTATAGCTAACATTGGATATTTGGTAGGTATTGGGGTAATCAACCCCCTACACATAAGATTATGGAATTTAGAAGAGAAAGAAAAATCAGTTTCAACCTAAAATACACATACACCCAATAATAACAGAATGCACAAACTCATTTTAAATTTTTTTAAAATATTAGTAGTGTCAGGAATCAATTGAAGGCGCCTACGGGAATGAAATACTATAACAAATATTACGTTGAATTATGCTAAGCAAATACTATAACGTTATTTTTGACAAAACGACAGATGTTGCCACGCATCACAAATGTCTATTGACTCACAAGAAAGTTTGGTAGGATTCATTGACTGTCATGCAAGTAATTAAGGAAGTACGACGCATGAGACCTACTTTGGTGGTGAAGTACTGGATAATACTATAACAACATTATAGGGGCTGATACATGCAACTTATTGTTAGGTGAACAAAAGGGAGCTGTTACAGTACTGATGATTTTGTTCTTCATATGTAATTGTGTCTTTGGGGACAATTGAAGGTTTATACTTTATACCGTGTACACTTATACCGTATAAGTTTGTTTGAGGACCTAACATTTTTGATATGTAAATGTGTATTTGGGGTCACTGGAAAGGTATATACGGTATAAGTTTATACCGTATATGTTATACAGTTTAAACTTATACTGTCCCCGTATAAACACTTATCCATATAATATATATATATATATATATATATATATATATATATATATATATATATATATATATTAGTTTCAGTGCATCTTCGAGTTGCAAAGAAAAAATTGGGAGTACTCCCACCCCAATAAGAGTTCAAGAACAACATAAAATAATGAGAAGAAATAGTGTTACCGAAGGGATTACTAACATTCAAGTTCGTTGTTCAAATTGTAGTAATTCTGCTGGAAAAGAATCGAGATTGATGTCGTCACTCCGTAATGTTAGAGAGAATTTATTAAAATCGCCTTATTATAATTCAAAGACTGGAATACTAGTCGATAACAATACTAAAATAGAATCAAAAGTTGAGAAAATAGTCACCATTAGAAAATCCCTTAACTCGTCGGTGAGTATTAATTAAATGTTACATAATAAAAAATTCATCTTTTCAATTAATTTTGTGAAAAATTTGTTTCCCGTCTGTTTGCGTTCGACATGGAAATAGCTATTTTGTGACGATTTGCAAATAATTACATAGAAAAAAATTGATGGTGGAAAATCTATCATCGAATTTCACAGATATTTTATAAAATAAAGCAGATGGGTCAAATCTCGCAGGAATCAGCTACAGGCTATAATTATTCTAAACTCATAAAATCTTTTTTTTTTTCACACTGAACAAATTATGATGTTTGTCTCAAATACAAATATGAAGAAGACCTATCCAGACTGAATTGTAGGATGATAAGAACCAATGCTTCAGGTGCTCAAGTGAAAAATACGCATTTGCAAATTAAATATTCGGTTTTTTTTTTATGTTGAGCCTTTTAAATTTTCCATTTTAATTATCCTTACTATCCTTACTTATGTTTTAATTTCGTACAATATTTTGAAATTTAGTTATTTTTAATGTTTAGGGAAAACCGAAGAAGTCCGAAAAAGAGAACATTGGTTAAGGAATTAATTTTGCAAAATAATAACATTGTGATACTACAGGCAGAATTTTAATATGGTTGTGTAGTTTTCGATTTTAATTTTGTTTAGATAGTTTTATTTTTTTATTAATTGACATATTTTTAATGTTTTTTGATATGCAATGAATAAAATTTTTTGAAAATAAATAGTTTTTTTTATATTTTCCTTATTTAGTCGTATTAAATTCGATCATTTTGTGTTTCAATTTATTTCTTTAATGACAAAAACAATTTTTTGTTGTTAGTGGTAATTGTTGTAGTTTTTTTCTTTGTAGGCTTCCAGTCTAATAAGCCGTTTGGAAAAAATATTCTCATATCTGTTGACCAGATGTTTTATTGCTTGTTCTCGTTTTTATGGCTGTGGTAGGTAAAGATGTGGATTTTTCCAATAAGACCCTTTCAACATGTGCAAATAACACAATAATAAAGTAATAAATATTATGGGTTCCAATGGTTTTATAATTTGTACAGAGCTGGCCAAAAGAAAATAGTTTACTATCATATTTGGCATGATTGATTATCAAATTTTCAGAAAATGCTGATATTTTTACCGTCTCTCCAAAATAATATAATTCTCAACACATCTTAAAATTTGAATTCTTTTCTAATTTATAATTGTTTTTTTGTTATACACGAAGTTTGTTTAAACTTGGAAAAACTATATGATAATTAAGTCATGTAATGAAAATTATTAAGTATGACAATTTGGAGAAAATAGTTGATTATATTATTGCAGCTTTGCTTCAAAGTGGAAAGGTTTGTCTTGGTAATAAAAAAGACCATTTTCTTAATGACTATCTTTATTTTGTATTAGTTCTGAATAATTTTGACACTTGGTATCATGTATTGTCCGTCCCATGGAGATTCCGAAAATCACAGTAGTTTTCGAATTTGAGGAATGGTTTTCGTGAAAATCCAATTTTCTCCTCTTGATTCACCCACCGCCATCTGCCCGATACAACACAAACTTTCCTCTCTGCTATACAGTGAGTAACTGTGAGGAAAGTGTGGTTCGGACATTATGGCACAGAGGATGCACGTGTTTTGTAGCGCCTGTCATATTCGCAACCCGTTATACGTCTCATAGATAAAATAAAAAAAGGTTATTGAATTGAAACCACAATCCTTTTACTCATTCTATGATTTTACGATTATGTCGCTGTCTACCGAGCGACGCCGGAAACTAATTATAGTCTATCTCCTGTTTATATAACAACCAGTTCGAAGCATTGTATATAATTGGTTGCCTCTCCTTAAGGGTGAGACTAAATCAATTATATACAAATTTGATATTTCTAAAAACAACTATCTAAACACATCAGATAAAGGAAAGTATCGAAAAAACTATGTGGTATCATGTATTTTCTCATAGAGATTTCGAAAATCACATTAGTTTTCGAATTTAAGCATCGGTTTTCGTGAAAATCCGATTTTTACGTTTTTTCTCCACTTTTCCCCCCTAAATGATCTTTTTTCGAACAAACTGATAGCTTTTCTGGGATCCTTATACCAAAATACCGCTCTGTGCAAATCACATTAGTTTTCGAATTTGAGCAATGGTTTTCGTGAAAATTCAATTTTCTTGTTTGATTTTTACTGAAAGTGTTTTTGTAACGCCTGTTATATCCGCAACCAGTTATATGACTCGCTTTTAATTCTCAATTCCCGATCACCAAGTTTCACATTTTCCATTTGGAAATCTGATTGTACAGCATCGGCATCTTTGAAATTGACATATATATATCCTTTTCCCATACTGGTACGAGGGTCTCTGACAATTCTAACAGCTGATTCTATCAAACCATAAGGTTCAAATAATTTCCATAACTGCTCTTCTTCAGCTCCTTAGGTCTCAAAGGAATAATAAATATAATTAATACTTATTGAATATTCAAAAATATGTATGTCATTAATAAAACTTACAAAAATCAAAATTTCCAACGAACACACAAATGCTTTTCTTTGAAAACATTACCATTTTGTTGAACTGCATTTGAGCTTTCTTCTTGTTTGACAAATCTGTAAAAAATGAAGGTAAAAAATGCCAATACTAATGAGAAAATATTAAAGCAATCAATAATAAAATTTAATATTAATTTCCATTAGTTACCTATGTTGAATCTGTTAATTAATAAATTTAGATAGCATTTGAAATAATATAATATATCTGATTTGGAAATTAAATATTACCTTATAAAACAAAAGATAGATACATACTCTTTATATCAGAATGAAATTCTTTTTTGATGGAAGCGACTTTTTTGGGTATTTTTGGATCACAACGGGTATACCTTTAAACCTTAATGTCTTCTCAATTGGTCCATATTTATATTTTTAAAACACTTTTGATATTTTTCTTTTTATAATCTATAGAAACATTTCACTATCAACTATACTATTTACAACACTATTTGTTAATAATTTCTTTATTTTCAGACTACATTCTAAACTATCGTTTCCATTTACTTGTTCTTCTTCACCGTTAACCGATCCATTTAAACGGCTGCTAGCTGATAATTTTGTTTTCTTTACCTTATTTTTTTTGGACTTGGTTCTGTAGTATCCTTATCCTGATTTAATTGTTCTTTTTCACCATCAACATCCATCATTTGATACTTTTTTTTTTATTTTTCATTCTCTCCTTATTGATTACCTCTCTTACCATTTTTTTCTTTGCGTTTTTTGTTTCTCTTTTGTTTTCAAAATAGATGCCGAACTACTCACTTCATTATCGTGTTAATTCAAATTATTTTTACTAGTTGATAAGCATTTCTTTCTTCAGATTAGTGTTTCCTCCATCGTTTAAATGTTGTTTGATATCCAACTTTCTACCCTTACCTTGTTTCTATTCGTTTAGTTTGACTGAAATTCTCCTGACTTTAATTTTATCATCAGTGTTATTAAATCAGCCATACTTCATATCATCATCATATGTTCAGAAAAACAATGGTTATTCTATAAGAAATTCTTATAGTGAAAGTAGATTGTTTAGAATTCAATATTTTTAATGGTTTACAATGGATTCTGGTGTGTTTATTTTAGAAATCTTTCATTTATATTATATTCTGTTATTGACCATTATTAGTCCCTTTTTTTGTTGAAAGTATCCTTGGGTTGATATTTATATTTGAAAAATAACACGTGCGGTGCAGTTTTGGAACTCTTTTTATCTGTTTGTAGAATAGTTTGTTTACATTATATCGAGGGTTTAATACCGATAACGAAAAATGATCGTGCAGCCCCTTCTTGGATGCCTTTGTCTTTGTTCCAAGAATTATTTGTTTCTAATATATTTTTTTTGATATTTATGAGATTATATTCAACAGAATTGTTAGAGAGTTAAGGACCACCCTTCACTATGAGAAATTTTAAAATCGCATTATTCTACATAAATAATAGATAGTAATACCAAAATATTTATATATGTTGAGGATTTAATACCGATAACAAAAATTGACCGTGAAGCCCCTTTTTAGACGCCCTCATCTTTGTTGGAAGAATTTCTCATTTACTTCACATTTCGAATTTATTTTTGATATTCATGAGAAAAATAATGTTCAACAGAATATTTTCTTATATGGTTTATGTAATTTGGGGATGAGGACCACCCTACATTATGGGAAGTTTTAAAATCACAGAATTCTCGATATCAAGATAACAAAAAAGTTTTGATTTTGTCTTTATACATATGCAACTAATTTTTTGGAAACATCGTTTCAAATTCTACGATCCTTAATTAATATAAAAATTTTCATGTACCTGTAATCACCAATAAAAGTACTAATTCGAAAAACGAAGGTATGTCGTAAAACATTAAAAGTATATATTACCAAAAGGAAATTACTATTATTTGCTGCCCATAACCTCTACTTACATAGCCATTTAATAATATTAAGTTATTGTGAATTGTAATAATTAAATCTATGCCATGTTTTATTGTATGAAGTATATCTATTATCACTAATTATTCGAAACTTTCTTAGAAATATTATTAAAAATTTATATTGCTCTTTGAAAACACTATTTTATTCAATATGGAAATTATATAACAAAATATGTAATATTTAATTACTTATTATTTAATAAATCAAAACTTTTACATCTTCTCAGTTCATTGACCCCTTTCGAATTCCTTGGGAATGTCTAGACTTGTTTTTGACTTGCGCACTTTAAATGTGACGTCACAAGCTTTAAACAATGCATTTAATTATTTAGATAATGAAACTTTGACAGTATTACAAATTCGGGCAGACATATTTGATGCTAAATTTTCTATTCGTAAAATTTCGTGCAATTTTGTTTTCGATGGTGAAGTGAAAACTATTTTCTTATTGATATAGGTAAGATATTATTCTCTTTATGTAAAAATTAACGAGATTTGTCCAATTAAAGTTTCCAGGAAAATGAACGACTTCAGTGTATTACATTTTATGGAATGCTAATGTTATATTATTATTTTATTAATATTTTCAAAGTAATTAAAATTAAGCATATTCTTCAGATAATTTGAAATTGTTTGAATCATTAATTTACTTATAAACATTAAACAAACGATAATCTAAAATATAGCATCAAATAGTTCGTTGACCCTTGTCTGTCTAGACAGCATGTCGGCCAACTTTGTATGTCGACGCAATTATTGTTCACGTCAAATCTTTTCAACTGTAATGTGTTTTTTCATATAAAAATATATATAGATATTAATATTAAAACACCTTATTTCGATTGTAGTACAAAATAGTTATTATTAGATAAATAAAATACAGAGATACCGGATTTGTTCGATAACGACAAAAAAAACTTTCGATTTCTAGTTTTAAAAATGTGACATTGAGGTATTTGTATAATTTTTTATCAAACATTATTTGTAACAAATAAACATTTTACAGAATATTTGAACTAGTACTTATATTGTCTCTATTATTTATTAATCCATGAAACAGTAAATACGTTCGTATGAAATCACTAGAAATATCTTTAGTTTAGCAATGATAAACGAGACATTAGTGGAAAATTTGAGCATTACTTTATTTCAGTCAGAATTCTATCCAAAGTTGGGATTTTATTTTTAAAGAAGAATTTGTGAACATTATGTCAAATATTTTTTTAGTTGTTTAGTACAAGGTTTTAACAATTCCTGGACGACTTCCACGATTAGAAAAACAATTGTTCTAGTGTTTCTATATTCTTTGCTAGCAGCCGATTTAGCAACTCCTCATAAGGCTTACAAAAATATTTTGAGTATTTAACACATCACATAGACATGCAAAATTTATCATCATTCATGTATGAAAGAGCCTGTACGCTTTATACAGTACCATATAGATATGGAAAAATTTTATCGACATATACGATTGCATTTGTCTGAAACATCATGTTGCTAGTCGACCAGTACAAAATATAACAAATACACGCGATGTAGATTCAAGCAGATCACCTATGAACACTTTGGTTCTAAAGTACTATGCAAATTTCATTCTTTGTTATTGAATCTTCTAGCTTTCTGGAAGGTGTTTAATACTGACACTAAGCTACAACGTCATATTTTGTATAAAAAAAGTTATTTTATTAACTAATGTTGTACCCCGTATATATGTGAAATGAGAATCAATTCCTTATCTATTCACGTATTCACTAAATTGCTAAACAAAAACACAAAACAAATTTTATATAGGTACCTACATAATTTAATAAATGATTTTTATTGTTTTCTCTTTATCACTCTGTAAGCTGAGCAAAATCACCGTAACATAAATTTACGGGTTTGTATTGTAAAATCACATAAAGTTTTACGGACATATTGCTAATAATAGTTTATTTATCAAGCAAAACTATCATAATCCCTTGTACGAGACATATTTCAAAGTTAGTTGGAAATATGCGTTTTTTATAAGCACATACACTTTTTTATTTAAGAATACCTAACGCAAATAGGCAAATATCTCTCCACACTTTTTATGTATAACCATTATTTTAAGCGGTATGATTAAATCCACGATTTTCTCCCAAAAATATAAAACTTCTGGTGGCATATTTCCTTTGTAGGTTTCATTAAGAGTGCCAAAAATTCCTACTTAGCGATTGTTTTACATTCTACTAGACAAATATGAAAGAATGCGTATAAAAAAACTCCCCTCTGTTTATGTATTGTTTTTGTCGATATCGGAGAGCTTTGTTGTCGCTTAGACCGCGTTTTTATCTGTAACGTTCGAATTCCAGTTATTCATTTTTCAATTTTAAATAGGTAGGTATATCAAGAATAAACATATTAGAAACATATATATTTGGGTAGAGTGAAACTTACCGATTTTACAGCGGTTTAAGTGAGTGAATGTCACCAAATGACCAATTGACAGGCATCTTCGTAATCGGTAGAATTTTAAATATTTCTTGTTTTGTCATATGATAAAGAACTAATCGCATCGACTCAATTCCGAGTTGCATTTACCTCTAAAATTTGGCAAAAAATACTGTTTTCCAACGTTTTTCACACAATATTTTTTCTAATTTTTAATTGGATGTGATTATTTGAATTCAAATTTAAAGTACTTGAATCGTATAATACGCTTTTATCTGAGACATAAACCAAATAATATGAAGGGTTCTGGAGAAAAATTTATAACGAATTAGAATATGGTAAATTACCCCTGGGGGGGGCTGTTTAGAAGCAAAAGGTACTTATTAGGTATTGTGCAATGGGCATGTATAAATTTACAAAAGAACCTAGGTATGATGAAATGAGTAAAAACAGCAAAGGATAAATAGTTGGATTGAGCTTGTGCAAAACAAGTAAAAGAGAGAATGGTTGGAAAATTGATGTTATATGGGCAATCCAATTTGGTGGTCGATATCTCCGAATTTCACAGACCTAATTTTCATATAACAATGGTAGTAAATGAAGTAATTTTTTTCGTATTTACAGATATTTAGCGATGTAAACGTGACAATATCAGTTCAATTTGGTTAAAACGTGTTAAGCTTAAAACATATATTTAAAGAATATTGGTTCTCCAATCCTGCTATTTCTATTGAGTAAGATAAAGTATTTTTTGCATTGATTACTATCTTATGAAAATAAATTTTCGAAATATTTGGCTGGTTTGAAACTGGTTGTGAAATTTCATAATTTTGAATAAGGAATAAACTCTTAATTCTCTCTCTCTCCTGGGGAACAAATCCAATACGCAGAATATTTGTCATTTATTACTTACTGGCCGTTATAATAAGTTTACAAAACATCATGCGATCGTTGTATCAGTTGGCTCCACCTCCATCAATGTAATGTTGCGCAATGGAAAAATTGAAACAGAGATCAAAGGTGCCGACCACGAGTGAACAATTGCTGTAAACTGTGACTTAAATAAGTCATACGATTTAAGTTTATCTTTGCCAACACCAAAGTCCGTCAAAATTCAAGTTAACTAGTCCATCTAACTGCATGACATGAAAAATTACTAAAAACAAAGTTACAATGATTATTTTGTGAAACACTGTTCCTACTCTCACAATAACTCGTTTTGTAGCACGAGTACTACAAAAAGTAAAATTTTTTATAATAATAAAATGACATTAGTATCATTACCTATTTTGTGTTCATTTCATCTTTGTACTGAAGTGATATGTGTAAGATGTATAAAGTTTGAATCTCAAATTTCAAGTCTTGGTTTGACTCATCGTAAAATTAACTATAAAATGTAAAATAAAAATACATACAATGACCAATTGTATGATACTAAAAATTTCTAAAAAAAATTTCAAAGAATTTCAATTGTATCATTGTAAATAATGATATACCTAATAAAGTCTCTTATAAACACGAACTACAAGAAGTAATTTCATAATAATGCACATATATACAAAATTTACTCTGTGATATCGGAAACAGATACACAAAATAACCATTTCAGCAACGTTTTTGGTAACTTTTTATACAGTTTAACTCATGGCTGACAGATTGAAATTTATAGCTAACATTGGATATTTGGTAGGTATTGGGGTAATCAACCCCCTACACATAAGATTATGGAATTTAGAAGAGAAAGAAAAATCAGTTTCAACCTAAAATACACATACACCCAATAATAACAGAATGCACAAACTCATTTTAAATTTTTTTAAAATATTAGTAGTGTCAGGAATCAATTGAAGGCGCCTACGGGAATGAAATACTATAACAAATATTACGTTGAATTATGCTAAGCAAATACTATAACGTTATTTTTGACAAAACGACAGATGTTGCCACGCATCACAAATGTCTATTGACTCACAAGAAAGTTTGGTAGGATTCATTGACTGTCATGCAAGTAATTAAGGAAGTACGACGCATGAGACCTACTTTGGTGGTGAAGTACTGGATAATACTATAACAACATTATAGGGGCTGATACATGCAACTTATTGTTAGGTGAACAAAAGGGAGCTGTTACAGTACTGATGATTTTGTTCTTCATATGTAATTGTGTCTTTGGGGACAATTGAAGGTTTATACTTTATACCGTGTACACTTATACCGTATAAGTTTGTTTGAGGACCTAACATTTTTGATATGTAAATGTGTATTTGGGGTCACTGGAAAGGTATATACGGTATAAGTTTATACCGTATATGTTATACAGTTTAAACTTATACTGTCCCCGTATAAACACTTATCCATATAATATATATATATATATATATATATATATATATATATATATATATATATATATATATTAGTTTCAGTGCATCTTCGAGTTGCAAAGAAAAAATTGGGAGTACTCCCACCCCAATAAGAGTTCAAGAACAACATAAAATAATGAGAAGAAATAGTGTTACCGAAGGGATTACTAACATTCAAGTTCGTTGTTCAAATTGTAGTAATTCTGCTGGAAAAGAATCGAGATTGATGTCGTCACTCCGTAATGTTAGAGAGAATTTATTAAAATCGCCTTATTATAATTCAAAGACTGGAATACTAGTCGATAACAATACTAAAATAGAATCAAAAGTTGAGAAAATAGTCACCATTAGAAAATCCCTTAACTCGTCGGTGAGTATTAATTAAATGTTACATAATAAAAAATTCATCTTTTCAATTAATTTTGTGAAAAATTTGTTTCCCGTCTGTTTGCGTTCGACATGGAAATAGCTATTTTGTGACGATTTGCAAATAATTACATAGAAAAAAATTGATGGTGGAAAATCTATCATCGAATTTCACAGATATTTTATAAAATAAAGCAGATGGGTCAAATCTCGCAGGAATCAGCTACAGGCTATAATTATTCTAAACTCATAAAATCTTTTTTTTTTTCACACTGAACAAATTATGATGTTTGTCTCAAATACAAATATGAAGAAGACCTATCCAGACTGAATTGTAGGATGATAAGAACCAATGCTTCAGGTGCTCAAGTGAAAAATACGCATTTGCAAATTAAATATTCGGTTTTTTTTTTATGTTGAGCCTTTTAAATTTTCCATTTTAATTATCCTTACTATCCTTACTTATGTTTTAATTTCGTACAATATTTTGAAATTTAGTTATTTTTAATGTTTAGGGAAAACCGAAGAAGTCCGAAAAAGAGAACATTGGTTAAGGAATTAATTTTGCAAAATAATAACATTGTGATACTACAGGCAGAATTTTAATATGGTTGTGTAGTTTTCGATTTTAATTTTGTTTAGATAGTTTTATTTTTTTATTAATTGACATATTTTTAATGTTTTTTGATATGCAATGAATAAAATTTTTTGAAAATAAATAGTTTTTTTTATATTTTCCTTATTTAGTCGTATTAAATTCGATCATTTTGTGTTTCAATTTATTTCTTTAATGACAAAAACAATTTTTTGTTGTTAGTGGTAATTGTTGTAGTTTTTTTCTTTGTAGGCTTCCAGTCTAATAAGCCGTTTGGAAAAAATATTCTCATATCTGTTGACCAGATGTTTTATTGCTTGTTCTCGTTTTTATGGCTGTGGTAGGTAAAGATGTGGATTTTTCCAATAAGACCCTTTCAACATGTGCAAATAACACAATAATAAAGTAATAAATATTATGGGTTCCAATGGTTTTATAATTTGTACAGAGCTGGCCAAAAGAAAATAGTTTACTATCATATTTGGCATGATTGATTATCAAATTTTCAGAAAATGCTGATATTTTTACCGTCTCTCCAAAATAATATAATTCTCAACACATCTTAAAATTTGAATTCTTTTCTAATTTATAATTGTTTTTTTGTTATACACGAAGTTTGTTTAAACTTGGAAAAACTATATGATAATTAAGTCATGTAATGAAAATTATTAAGTATGACAATTTGGAGAAAATAGTTGATTATATTATTGCAGCTTTGCTTCAAAGTGGAAAGGTTTGTCTTGGTAATAAAAAAGACCATTTTCTTAATGACTATCTTTATTTTGTATTAGTTCTGAATAATTTTGACACTTGGTATCATGTATTGTCCGTCCCATGGAGATTCCGAAAATCACAGTAGTTTTCGAATTTGAGGAATGGTTTTCGTGAAAATCCAATTTTCTCCTCTTGATTCACCCACCGCCATCTGCCCGATACAACACAAACTTTCCTCTCTGCTATACAGTGAGTAACTGTGAGGAAAGTGTGGTTCGGACATTATGGCACAGAGGATGCACGTGTTTTGTAGCGCCTGTCATATTCGCAACCCGTTATACGTCTCATAGATAAAATAAAAAAAGGTTATTGAATTGAAACCACAATCCTTTTACTCATTCTATGATTTTACGATTATGTCGCTGTCTACCGAGCGACGCCGGAAACTAATTATAGTCTATCTCCTGTTTATATAACAACCAGTTCGAAGCATTGTATATAATTGGTTGCCTCTCCTTAAGGGTGAGACTAAATCAATTATATACAAATTTGATATTTCTAAAAACAACTATCTAAACACATCAGATAAAGGAAAGTATCGAAAAAACTATGTGGTATCATGTATTTTCTCATAGAGATTTCGAAAATCACATTAGTTTTCGAATTTAAGCATCGGTTTTCGTGAAAATCCGATTTTTACGTTTTTTCTCCACTTTTCCCCCCTAAATGATCTTTTTTCGAACAAACTGATAGCTTTTCTGGGATCCTTATACCAAAATACCGCTCTGTGCAAATCACATTAGTTTTCGAATTTGAGCAATGGTTTTCGTGAAAATTCAATTTTCTTGTTTGATTTTTACTGAAAGTGTTTTTGTAACGCCTGTTATATCCGCAACCAGTTATATGACTCGCTTTTAATTCTCAATTCCCGATCACCAAGTTTCACATTTTCCATTTGGAAATCTGATTGTACAGCATCGGCATCTTTGAAATTGACATATCTAAATCCTTTTCCCATACTGGTACGAGGGTCTCTGACAATTCTAACAGCTGATTCTATCAAACCATAAGGTTCAAATAATTTCCATAACTGCTCTTCTTCAGCTCCTTAGGTCTCAAAGGAATAATAAATATAATTAATACTTATTGAATATTCAAAAATATGTATGTCATTAATAAAACTTACAAAAATCAAAATTTCCAACGAACACACAAATGCTTTTCTTTGAAAACATTACCATTTTGTTGAACTGCATTTGAGCTTTCTTCTTGTTTGACAAATCTGTAAAAAATGAAGGTAAAAAATGCCAATACTAATGAGAAAATATTAAAGCAATCAATAATAAAATTTAATATTAATTTCCATTAGTTACCTATGTTGAATCTGTTAATTAATAAATTTAGATAGCATTTGAAATAATATAATATATCTGATTTGGAAATTAAATATTACCTTATAAAACAAAAGATAGATACATACTCTTTATATCAGAATGAAATTCTTTTTTGATGGAAGCGACTTTTTTGGGTATTTTTGGATCACAACGGGTATACCTTTAAACCTTAATGTCTTCTCAATTGGTCCATATTTATATTTTTAAAACACTTTTGATATTTTTCTTTTTATAATCTATAGAAACATTTCACTATCAACTATACTATTTACAACACTATTTGTTAATAATTTCTTTATTTTCAGACTACATTCTAAACTATCGTTTCCATTTACTTGTTCTTCTTCACCGTTAACCGATCCATTTAAACGGCTGCTAGCTGATAATTTTGTTTTCTTTACCTTATTTTTTTTGGACTTGGTTCTGTAGTATCCTTATCCTGATTTAATTGTTCTTTTTCACCATCAACATCCATCATTTGATACTTTTTTTTTTATTTTTCATTCTCTCCTTATTGATTACCTCTCTTACCATTTTTTTCTTTGCGTTTTTTGTTTCTCTTTTGTTTTCAAAATAGATGCCGAACTACTCACTTCATTATCGTGTTAATTCAAATTATTTTTACTAGTTGATAAGCATTTCTTTCTTCAGATTAGTGTTTCCTCCATCGTTTAAATGTTGTTTGATATCCAACTTTCTACCCTTACCTTGTTTCTATTCGTTTAGTTTGACTGAAATTCTCCTGACTTTAATTTTATCATCAGTGTTATTAAATCAGCCATACTTCATATCATCATCATATGTTCAGAAAAACAATGGTTATTCTATAAGAAATTCTTATAGTGAAAGTAGATTGTTTAGAATTCAATATTTTTAATGGTTTACAATGGATTCTGGTGTGTTTATTTTAGAAATCTTTCATTTATATTATATTCTGTTATTGACCATTATTAGTCCCTTTTTTTGTTGAAAGTATCCTTGGGTTGATATTTATATTTGAAAAATAACACGTGCGGTGCAGTTTTGGAACTCTTTTTATCTGTTTGTAGAATAGTTTGTTTACATTATATCGAGGATTTAATACCGATAACGAAAAATGATCGTGCAGCCCCTTCTTGGATGCCTTTGTCTTTGTTCCAAGAATTATTTGTTTCTAATATATTTTTTTTGATATTTATGAGATTACATTCAACAGAATTGTTAGAGAGTTAAGGACCACCCTTCACTATGAGAAATTTTAAAATCGCATTATTCTACATAAATAATAGATAGTAATACCAAAATATTTATATATGTTGAGGATTTAATACCGATAACAAAAATTGACCGTGAAGCCCCTTTTTAGACGCCCTCATCTTTGTTGGAAGAATTTCTCATTTACTTCACATTTCGAATTTATTTTTGATATTCATGAGAAAAATAATGTTCAACAGAATATTTTCTTATATGGTTTATGTAATTTGGGGATGAGGACCACCCTACATTATGGGAAGTTTTAAAATCACAGAATTCTCGATATCAAGATAACAAAAAAGTTTTGATTTTGTCTTTATACATATGCAACTAATTTTTTGGAAACATCGTTTCAAATTCTACGATCCTTAATTAATATAAAAATTTTCATGTACCTGTAATCACCAATAAAAGTACTAATTCGAAAAACGAAGGTATGTCGTAAAACATTAAAAGTATATATTACCAAAAGGAAATTACTATTATTTGCTGCCCATAACCTCTACTTATATAGCCATTTAATAATATTAAGTTATTGTGAATTGTAATAATTAAATCTATGCCATGTTTTATTGTATGAAGTATATCTATTATCACTAATTATTCGAAACTTTCTTAGAAATATTATTAAAAATTTATATTGCTCTTTGAAAACACTATTTTATTCAATATGGAAATTATATAACAAAATATGTAATATTTAATTACTTATTATTTAATAAATCAAAACTTTTACATCTTCTCAGTTCATTGACCCCTTTCGAATTCCTTGGGAATGTCTAGACTTGTTTTTGACTTGCGCACTTTAAATGTGACGTCACAAGCTTTAAACAATGCATTTAATTATTTAGATAATGAAACTTTGACAGTATTACAAATTCGGGCAGACATATTTGATGCTAAATTTTCTATTCGTAAAATTTCGTGCAATTTTGTTTTCGATGGTGAAGTGAAAACTATTTTCTTATTGATATAGGTAAGATATTATTCTCTTTATGTAAAAATTAACGAGATTTGTCCAATTAAAGTTTCCAGGAAAATGAACGACTTCAGTGTATTACATTTTATGGAAGCTAATGTTATATTATCATTTTATTAATATTTTCAAAGTAATTAAAATTAAGCATATTCTTCAGATAATTTGAAATTGTTTGAATCATTAATTTACTTATAAACATTAAACAAACGATAATCTAAAATATAGCATCAAATAGTTCGTTGACCCTTGTCTGTCTAGACAGCATGTCGGCCAACTTTGTATGTCGACCCAATTATTGTTCACGTCAAATCTTTTCAACTGTAATGTGTTTTTTCATATAAAAATATATATAAATATTAATATTAAAATACCTTATTTCGATTGTAGTACAAAATAGTTATTATTAGATAAATAAAATACAGAGATACCGGATTTGTTCGATAACGACAAAAAAAACTTTCGATTTCTAGTTTTAAAAATGTGACTAATGTTGAAAATTTTTATTGGAAACATTGGAAATTCTCAGTATATCGATAGAAAATAGCTTTTATTTGAAAATTTTCGTGAAACGGATTGAAAATAAACATTAAAAATTATTTGTTTTTCTTTGATGTTTGTGGACGTGCGTGTTAACAATAATCCGATAAAGAATTTTCCGTGTTTTAATGCAATATTGTGAAAATTATGGATAAACGGAAAATTCTTAACTACCAAGATGGTGATTTCCTCATTTGTGAACTGGTGAGTGATTTTTTGTCTCATTCATTTGATTTTAAATTTACTACCTAAAATATTTCTTGTCATTTGGTAATAATTATGATTGATATTTTGATAAATTGTTGAACCTTCTCAGACCCTTTCTTTATCCTTCCAAGAATTTTATCTTCAAAAACCAACCACCCTTTTTTGTTTATTTAAGCAAACTTATATACCTCTTCTCGATGTTTCCTTTTATAATTCGTATTCTAAATGTAATATCCAAAATTTAGGACTTGATAAAGGCTTTATTTATTACTGGGTAGAAAATGAAACAGAAATTTTGAAACTTGAAATAAATTCTACACTGTATGAATTCTACGTTCTTTCTTTACTTAATAAACATTTTCATGTACCTACCTGTAATCACTAATGAAATTACTAATTCGAAAAACGAAGACGTAGAAAAATTGAAAATATATAATAAGTACCTATATAGTGTCCTAAAAAGAAACTTTGTTAAGCTTTCTTAACCACTTTGTCAGATATCGTCGATTAACATCCATTGAAGCCCATTGAGGTCGATTGTCACTTTGTGTTGATTGAAAATTTTCAAAGTCTATCTTCCTCATTTGAAGTCGAATTTCAACATTTCTCATATATTTGAGTGAGTTCGCATCTGACTTTGTCAGATATCGTCGATTTACATTCATTGAAGCCCATTGAAGTCGTTTGTCACTTTGTGTTGATTGAAAATTTTCAAAGTTTATCTTCCTCATTTGAAGTCGAATTTCAACATTTCTCATATATTTGAATGAGTTTGCATCTAACTTTGTCAGATATCGTCGATTTACATTCATTGAAGCCCATTGAAGTCGATTGTCACTTTGTGTTGATTGAAAATTTTCAAAGTCTAACTTCCTCATTGAAGTCGAATTTCAACATATCTCATATATTTGAATGAGTTCGCATCTAACTTTATCAGATATCGTCGATTTACATTCATTGAAGCCCATTGAGGTCGATTGTCACTTTGTGTTTATTGAAAATTTTCAAAGTCTATCTTCCTCATTTGAAGTCGAATTTCAACATTTCTCATATATTTGAATGAGTTTGCATCTAACTTTGTCAGATATCGTCGATTTACATTCATTAAGCCCATTGGGGTCGATTGTCACTTTGTGTTGATTGAAAATTTTCAAAGTCTATCTTCCTCATTTGAAGTCGAATTTCAACATTTCTCATATATTTGAATGAGTTTGCATCTAACTTTGTCAGATATCGTCGATTTACATTCATTGAAGCCCATTGAAGTCGATTCTCACTTTGTGTTGATTGAAAATTTTCAAAGTCTATCCTCCTCATTTAAAGTCGAATTTCAACATTTCTCATATATTTGAATGAGTTTGCATCTAACTTTGTCAGATATCGTCGATTTACATTCATTGAAGCCCATTGAAGTCGATTCTCACTTTGTGTTGATTGAAAATTTTCAAAGTCTATCTTCCTCATTTGAAGTCGAATTTCAACATATCTCATATATTTGAATGAGTTCGCATCTAACTTTATCAGATATCGTCGATTTACATTCATTGAAGCCCATTGAAGTCGATTCTCACTTTGTGTTGATTGAAAATTTTCAAAGTCTATCTTCCTCATTTGAAGTCGAATTTCAACATTTCTCATATATTTGAATGAGTTTGCATATAACTTTGTCAGATATCGTCGATTTACATTCATTGAAGCCCATTGAAGTCGATTCTCACTTTGTGTTGATTGAAAATTTTCAAAGTCTATCTTCCTGATTTGAATTCGAATTTCAACATATCTCATATATTTGAATGAGTTTGCCTCTAACTTTGTCAAATATCGTCGATTTACATTCATTGAAGCCCATTGAAGTCGATTCTCACTTTGTGTTGATTGAAAATTTTCAAAGTCTATCTTCCTCATTTGAAGTCGAATTTCAACATTTCTCATATATTTGAATGAGTTTGCATCTAACTTTGTCAGATATCGTCGATTTACATTCATTGAAGCCCATTGAAGTCGATTCTCGCTTTGTGTTTATTGAAAATTTTTAAAGTCTATCTTCCTCATTTGAAGTCGAATTTCAACACTTCTCATATATTTGAATGAGTTTGCATCTAACTTTGTCAGATATCGTCGATTTACATTCATTGAAGCCCATTGATGTCGATTCTCACTTTGTGTTGATTGAAAATTTTCAAAGTCTATCTTCCTCATTTAAAGTCGAATTTCAACATTTCTCATATATTTGAATGAGTTTGCATCTAACTTTGTCAGATATCGTCGATTTACATTCATTGAAGCCCATTGAAGTCGATTCTCACTTTGTGTTGATTGAAAATTTTCAAAGTCTATCTTCCTCATTTGAAGTCAAATTTCAACATTTCTCATATATTTGAATGAGTTCGCATCTGACTTTGTCAGATATCGTCGATTTACATTCATTGAAGCCCATTGAAGTCGATTCTCACTTTGTGTTGATTGAAAATTTTCAAAGTCTATCTTCCTCATTTGAAGTCGAATTTCAACATTTCTCATATATTTGAATGAGTTTGCATCTAACTTTGTCAGATATCGTCGATTTACATTCATTGAAGCCCATTGAAGTCGATTCTCGCTTTGTGTTTATTGAAAATTTTTAAAGTCTATCTTCCTCATTTGAAGTCGAATTTCAACACTTCTCATATATTTGAATGAGTTTGCATCTAACTTTGTCAGATATCGTCGATTTACATTCATTGAAGCCCATTGATGTCGATTCTCACTTTGTGTTGATTGAAAATTTTCAAAGTCTATCTTCCTCATTTAAAGTCGAATTTCAACATTTCTCATATATTTGAATGAGTTTGCATCTAACTTTGTCAGATATCGTCGATTTACATTCATTGAAGCCCATTGAAGTCGATTCTCACTTTGTGTTGATTGAAAATTTTCAAAGTCTATCTTCCTCATTTGAAGTCAAATTTCAACATTTCTCATATATTTGAATGAGTTCGCATCTAACTTTGTCAGATATCGTCGATTTACATTCATTGAAGCCCATTGAAGCCGATTCTCACTTTGTGTTGATTGAAAATTTTCAAAGTCTATCTTCCTCATTTGAAGTCGAATTTCAACATATCTCATATATTTGAATGAGTTCGCATCTAACTTTATCAGATATCGTCGATTTACATTCATTGAAGCCCATTGAAGTCGATTCTCACTTTGTGTTGATTGAAAATTTTCAAAGTCTATCTTCCTCATTTAAAGTCGAATTTCAACATTTCTCATATATTTGAATGAGTTTGCATCTAACTTTGTCAGATATCGTCGATTTACATTCATTGAAGCCCATTGAGGTCGATTGTCACTTTGTGTTTATTGAAAATTTTCAAAGTCTATCTTCCTCATTTGAAGTCGAATTTCAACATTTCTCTTATATTTGAATGAGTTTGCATCTAACTTTATCAGATATCGTCGATTTACATTCATTGAAGCCCATTGAAGTCGATTCTCACTTTGTGTTGATTGAAAATTTTCAAAGTCTATCTTCCTCATTTGAAGTCGAATTTCAACATTTCTCATATATTTGAATGAGTTTGCATCTAACTTTGTCAGATATCGTCGATTTACATTCATTAAGCCCATTGGGGTCGATTGTCACTTTGTGTTGATTGAAAATTTTCAAAGTCTATCTTCCTCATTTGAAGTCGAATTTCAACATTTCTCATATATTTGAATGAGTTTGCATCTAACTTTGTCAGATATCGTCGATTTACATTCATTGAAGCCCATTGAAGTCGATTCTCACTTTGTGTTGATTGAAAATTTTCAAAGTCTATCCTCCTCATTTAAAGTCGAATTTCAACATTTCTCATATATTTGAATGAGTTTGCATCTAACTTTGTCAGATATCGTCGATTTACATTCATTGAAGCCCATTGAAGTCGATTCTCACTTTGTGTTGATTGAAAATTTTCAAAGTCTATCTTCCTCATTTGAAGACGAATTTCAACATATCTCATATATTTGAATGAGTTCGCATCTAACTTTATCAGATATCGTCGATTTACATTCATTGAAGCCCATTGAGGTCGATTGTCACTTTGTGTTGATTGAAAATTTTCAAAGTCTATCTTCCTCATTTGAAGTCGAATTTCAACATATCTCATATATTTGAATGAGTTCGCATCTAACTTTATCAGATATCGTCGATTTACATTCATTGAAGCCCATTGAAGTCGATTCTCACTTTGTGTTGATTGAAAATTTTCAAAGTCTATCTTCCTCATTTGAAGTCGAATTTCAACATTTCTCATATATTTGAATGAGTTTGCATATAACTTTGTCAGATATCGTCGATTTACATTCATTGAAGCCCATTGAAGTCGATTCTCACTTTGTGTTGATTGAAAATTTTCAAAGTCTATCTTCCTCATTTCTCATATAATTGAATGAGTTTGCATCTAACTTTGTCAGATATCGTCGATTTACATTCATTGAAGCCCATTGAAGTCGATTCTCACTTTGTGTTGATTGAAAATTTTCAAAGTCTATCTTCCTGATTTGAATTCGAATTTCAACATATCTCATATATTTGAATGAGTTTGCCTCTAACTTTGTCAAATATCGTCGATTTACATTCATTGAAGCCCATTGAAGTCGATTCTCACTTTGTGTTGATTGAAAATTTTCAAAGTCTATCTTCCTCATTTGAAGTCGAATTTCAACATTTCTCATATATTTGAATGAGTTTGCATCTAACTTTGTCAGATATCGTCGATTTACATTCATTGAAGCCCATTGAAGTCGATTCTCGCTTTGTGTTTATTGAAAATTTTTAAAGTCTATCTTCCTCATTTGAAGTCGAATTTCAACACTTCTCATATATTTGAATGAGTTTGCATCTAACTTTGTCAGATATCGTCGATTTACATTCATTGAAGCCCATTGATGTCGATTCTCACTTTGTGTTGATTGAAAATTTTCAAAGTCTATCTTCCTCATTTAAAGTCGAATTTCAACATTTCTCATATATTTGAATGAGTTTGCATCTAACTTTGTCAGATATCGTCGATTTACATTCATTGAAGCCCATTGAAGTCGATTCTCACTTTGTGTTGATTGAAAATTTTCAAAGTCTATCTTCCTCATTTGAAGTCAAATTTCAACATTTCTCATATATTTGAATGAGTTCGCATCTGACTTTGTCAGATATCGTCGATTTACATTCATTGAAGCCCATTGAAGTCGATTCTCACTTTGTGTTGATTGAAAATTTTCAAAGTCTATCTTCCTCATTTGAAGTCGAATTTCAACATTTCTCATATATTTGAATGAGTTTGCATCTAACTTTGTCAGATATCGTCGATTTACATTCATTGAAGCCCATTGAAGTCGATTCTCGCTTTGTGTTTATTGAAAATTTTTAAAGTCTATCTTCCTCATTTGAAGTCGAATTTCAACACTTCTCATATATTTGAATGAGTTTGCATCTAACTTTGTCAGATATCGTCGATTTACATTCATTGAAGCCCATTGATGTCGATTCTCACTTTGTGTTGATTGAAAATTTTCAAAGTCTATCTTCCTCATTTAAAGTCGAATTTCAACATTTCTCATATATTTGAATGAGTTTGCATCTAACTTTGTCAGATATCGTCGATTTACATTCATTGAAGCCCATTGAAGTCGATTCTCACTTTGTGTTGATTGAAAATTTTCAAAGTCTATCTTCCTCATTTGAAGTCAAATTTCAACATTTCTCATATATTTGAATGAGTTCGCATCTAACTTTGTCAGATATCGTCGATTTACATTCATTGAAGCCCATTGAAGCCGATTCTCACTTTGTGTTGATTGAAAATTTTCAAAGTCTATCTTCCTCATTTTAAGTCGAATTTCAACATATCTCATATATTTGAATGAGTTCGCATCTAACTTTATCAGATATCGTCGATTTACATTCATTGAAGCCCATTGAAGTCGATTCTCACTTTGTGTTGATTGAAAATTTTCAAAGTCTATCTTCCTCATTTAAAGTCGAATTTCAACATTTCTCATATATTTGAATGAGTTTGCATCTAACTTTGTCAGATATCGTCGATTTACATTCATTGAAGCCCATTGAGGTCGATTGTCACTTTGTGTTTATTGAAAATTTTCAAAGTCTATCTTCCTCATTTGAAGTCGAATTTCAACATTTCTCATATATTTGAATGAGTTTGCATCTAACTTTGTCAGATATCGTCGATTTACATTCATTGAAGCCCATTGAAGTCGATTCTCACTTTGTGTTGATTGAAAATTTTCAAAGTCTATCTTCCTCATTTGAAGTCGAATTTCAAAATTTCTCATATATTTGAATGAGTTCGCATCTAACTTTATCAGATATCGTCGATTTACATTCATTGAAGCCCATTGAAGTCGATTCTCACTTTGTGTTGATTGAAAATTTTCAAAGTCTATCTTCCTCATTTGAAGTCGAATTTCAACATTTCTCATATATTTGAATGAGTTCGCATCTAACTTTATCAGATATCGTCGATTTACATTCATTGAAGCCCATTGAGGTCGATTGTCACTTTGTGTTGATTGAAAATTTTCAAAGTCTATCTTCCTCATTTGAAGTCGAATTTCAACATATCTCATATATTTGAATGAGTTCGCATCTAACTTTATCAGATATCGTCGATTTACATTCATTGAAGCCCATTGAAGTCGATTCTCACTTTGTGTTGATTGAAAATTTTCAAAGTCTATCTTCCTCATTTGAAAGTCGAATTTCAACATATCTCATATATTTGAATGAGTTCGCATCTAACTTTATCAGATATCGTCGATTTACATTCATTGAAGCCCATTGAGGTCGATCGTCACTTTGTGTTTATTGAAAATTTTCAAAGTCTATCTTCCTCATTTGAAGTCGAATTTCAACATTTCTCATATATTTGAATGAGTTTGCATCTAACTTTGTCAGATATCGTCGATTTACATTCATTGAAGCCCATTGAAGTCGATTCTCACTTTGTGTTGATTGAAAATTTTCAAAGTCTATCTTCCTCATTTGAAGTCGAATTTCAACATTTCTTATATATTTGAATGAGTTTGTATCTGACAATCATTGAAGCCCATTGAAGTCGATTCTCACTTTGTGTCTATTGAAAATTTCCAAAGTCTATCTTCCTCATTTGAAGTCGAATTTCAACATTTCTTATATATTTGAATGAGTTTGCATCTAACTTTGTCAGATATCGTCGATTTACATTCATTAAGCCCATTGGGGTCGATTGTCACTTTGTGTTGATTGAAAATTTTCAAAGTCTATCTTCCTCATTTGAAGTCGAATTTCAACATATCTCATATATTTGAATGAGTTCGCATCTAACTTTATCAGATATCGTCGATTTACATTCATTGAAGCCCATTGAAGTCGATTCTCACTTTGTGTTGATTGAAAATTTTCAAAGTCTATCTTCCTCATTTGAAGTCGAATTTCAACATATCTCATATATTTGAATGAGTTCGCTTCTAACTTTATCAGATATCGTCGATTTACATTCATTGAAGCCCATTGAGGTCGATTGTCACTTTGTGTTTATTGAAAATTTTCAAAGTCTATCTTCCTCATTTGAAGTCGAATTTCAACATTTCTCATATATTTGAATGAGTTTGCATCTAACTTTGTCAGATATCGTCGATTTACATTCATTGAAGCCCATTGAAGTCGATTCTCACTTTGTGTTGATTGAAAATTTTCAAAGTCTATCTTCCTCATTTGAAGTCGAATTTCAACATTTCTCATATATTTGAATGAGTTCGCATCTAACTTTATCAGATATCGTCGATTTACATTCATTGAAGCCCATTGAAGTCGATTCTCACTTTGTGTTGATTGGAAATTTTCAAAGTCTATCTTCCTCATTTGAAGTCGAATTTCAACATTTCTCATATATTTGAATGAGTTCGCATCTAACTTTATCAGATATCGTCGATTTACATTCATTGAAGCCCATTGAGGTCGATTGTCACTTTGTGTTGATTGAAAATTTTCAAAGTCTATCTTCCTCATTTGAAGTCGAATTTCAACATATCTCATATATTTGAATGAGTTCGCATCTAACTTTATCAGATATCGTCGATTTACATTCATTGAAGCCCATTGAGGTCGATTGTCACTTTGTGTTTATTGAAAATTTTCAAAGTCTATCTTCCTCATTTGAAGTCGAATTTCAACATTTCTTATATATTTGAATGAGTTTGTATCTGACATTCATTGAAGCCCATTGAAGTCGATTCTCACTTTGTGTCTATTGAAAATTTCCAAAGTCTATCTTCCTCATTTGAAGTCGAATTTCAACATTTCTTATATATTTGAATGAGTTTGCATCTAACTTTGTCAGATATCGTCGATTTACATTCATTAAGCCCATTGGGGTCGATTGTCACTTTGTGTTGATTGAAAATTTTCAAAGTCTATCTTCCTCATTTGAAGTCGAATTTCAACATATCTCATATATTTGAATGAGTTCGCATCTAACTTTATCAGATATCGTCGATTTACATTCATTGAAGCCCATTGAAGTCGATTCTCACTTTGTGTTGATTGAAAATTTTCAAAGTCTATCTTCCTCATTTGAAGTCGAATTTCAACATTTCTCATATATTTGAATGAGTTCGCATCTAACTTTATCAGATATCGTCGATTTACATTCATTGAAGCCCATTGAAGTCGATTCTCACCTTTTGTTGATTGAAAATTTTCAAAGTCCATCTTCCTCATTTGATGTCGACTTTCAACATTTCTCATATAATTGAATGAGTTTGCATATAACTTTGTCAGATATCGTCGATTTACATTCATTGAAGCCCATTGAAGTCGATTCTCACTTTGTGTTGATTGAAAATTTTCAAAGTCTATCTTCCTCATTTGAAGTCGAATTTCAACATTTCTCATATAATTGAATGAGTTTGCATATAACTTTATCAGATATCGTCGATTTACATTCATTGAAGCCCATTGAAGTCGATTCTCACTTTGTGTTGATTGAAAATTTTCAAAGTCTATCTTCCTCATTTGAAGTCGAATTTCAACATATCTCATATATTTGAATGAGTTCGCATCTAACTTTATCAGATATCGTCGATTTACATTCATTGAAGCCCATTGAGGTCGATTGTCACTTTGTGTTTATTGAAAATTTTCAAAGTCTATCTTCCTCATTTGAAGTCGAATTTCAACATTTCTTATATATTTGAATGAGTTTGCATCTAACTTTGTCAAATATCGTCGATTTACATTCATTGAAGCCCATTGAAGTCGATTCTCACTTTGTGTTGATTGAAAATTTTCAAAGTCTATCTTCCTCATTTGAAGTCGAATTTCAACATATCTCATATATTTGAATGAGTTCGCATCTAACTTTATCAGATATCGTCGATTTACATTCATTGAAGCCCATTGAGGTCGATTGTCACTTTGTGTTTATTGAAAATTTTCAAAGTCTATCTTCCTCATTTGAAGTCGAATTTCAACATTTCTCATATATTTGAATGAGTTTGCATCTAACTTTGTCAGATATCGTCGATTTACATTCATTGAAGCCCATTGAAGTCGATTCTCACTTTGTGTTTATTGAAAATTTTCAAAGTCTATCTTCCTCATTTGAAGTCGAATTTCAACATTTCTCATATATTTGAATGAGTTCGCATCTAACTTTATCAGATATCGTCGATTTACATTCATTGAAGCCCATTGAAGTCGATTCTCACTTTGTGTTGATTGAAAATTTTCAAAGTCTATCTTCCTCATTTGAAGTCGAATTTCAACATTTCTCATATATTTGAATGAGTTCGCATCTAACTTTATCAGATATCGTCGATTTACATTCATTGAAGCCCATTGAGGTCGATTGTCACTTTGTGTTGATTGAAAATTTTCAAAGTCTATCTTCCTCATTTGAAGTCGAATTTCAACATATCTCATATATTTGAATGAGTTCGCATCTAACTTTATCAGATATCGTCGATTTACATTCATTGAAGCCCATTGAAGTCGATTCTCACTTTGTGTTGATTGAAAATTTTCAAAGTCTATCTTCCTCATTTGAAGTCGAATTTCAACATTTCTCATATATTTGAATGAGTTTGCATCTAACTTTATCAGATATCGTCGATTTACATTCATTGAAGCCCATTGAGGTCGATTGTCACTTTGTGTTGATTGAAAATTTTCAAAGTCTATCTTCCTCATTTGAAGTCGAATTTCAACATTTCTTATATATTTGAATGAGTTTGTATCTGACATTCATTGAAGCCCATTGAAGTCGATTCTCACTTTGTGTCTATTGAAAATTTCCAAAGTCTATCTTCCTCATTTGAAGTCGAATTTCAACATTTCTTATATATTTGAATGAGTTTGCATCTAACTTTGTCAGATATCGTCGATTTACATTCATTAAGCCCATTGGGGTCGATTGTCACTTTGTGTTGATTGAAAATTTTCAAAGTCTATCTTCCTCATTTGAAGTCGAATTTCAACATATCTCATATATTTGAATGAGTTCGCATCTAACTTTATCAGATATCGTCGATTTACATTCATTGAAGCCCATTGAAGTCGATTCTCACTTTGTGTTGATTGAAAATTTTCAAAGTCTATCTTCCTCATTTGAAGTCGAATTTCAACATATCTCATATATTTGAATGAGTTCGCATCTAACTTTATCAGATATCGTCGATTTACATTCATTGAAGCCCATTGAGGTCGATTGTCACTTTGTGTTTATTGAAAATTTTCAAAGTCTATCTTCCTCATTTGAAGTCGAATTTCAACATTTCTCATATATTTGAATGAGTTTGCATCTAACTTTGTCAGATATCGTCGATTTACATTCATTGAAGCCCATTGAAGTCGATTCTCACTTTTTGTTGATTGAAAATTTTCAAAGTCTATCTTCCTCATTTGAAGTCGAATTTCAACATTTCTCATATATTTGAATGAGTTCGCATCTAACTTTATCAGATATCGTCGATTTACATTCATTGAAGCCCATTGAAGTCGATTCTCACTTTGTGTTGATTGAAAATTTTCAAAGTCCATCTTCCTCATTTGATGTCGAATTTCAACATTTCTCATATAATTGAATGAGTTTGCATATAACTTTGTCAGATATCGTCGATTTACATTCATTGAAGCCCATTGAAGTCGATTCTCACTTTGTGTTGATTGAAAATTTTCAAAGTATATCTTCCTCATTTGAAGTCGAATTTTAACATTTCTCATATATTTGAATGAGTTTGCATCTAACTTTGTCAGATATCGTCGATTTACATTCATTGAAGCCCATTGATGTCGATTCTCACTTTGTGTTGATTGAAAATTTTCAAAGTCTATCTTCCTCATTTAAAGTCGAATTTCAACATTTCTCATATATTTGAATGAGTTTGCATCTAAATTTGTCAGATATCGTCGATTTACATTCATTGAAGCCCATTGAAGTCGATTCTCACTTTGTGTTGATTGAAAATTTTCAAAGTCTATCTTCCTCATTTGAAGTCGAATTTCAACATTTCTCATATATTTGAATGAGTTTGCATCTAACTTTGTCAGATATCGTCGATTTACATTCATTGAAGCCCATTGATGTCGATTCTCACTTTGTGTTGATTGAAAATTTTCAAAGTCTATCTTCCTCATTTGAAGTCGAATTTCAACATTTCTCATATATTTGAATGAGTTTGCATCTAACTTTGTCAGATATCGTCGATTTACATTCATTGAAGCTCATTGAAGTCGATTCTCACTTTGTGTTGATTGAAAATTTTCAAAGTCTATCTTCCTCATTTAAAGTCGAATTTCAACATTTCTCATATATTTGAATGAGTTTGCATCTAACTTTGTCAGATATCGTCGATTTACATTCATTGAAGCCCATTGAAGTCGATTCTCACTTTGTGTTGATTGAAAATTTTCAAAGTCTATCTTCCTCATTTGAAGTCGAATTTCAACATTTCTTATATATTTGAATGAGTTTGTATCTGACTTTGTCAGATATTGTCGATTTACATTCATTGAAGCCCATTGAAGTCGATTCTCACTTTGTGTTGAAAATTTTCAAAGTCTATCTTCCTCATTTGAAGTCGAATTTCAACATTTCTCATATATTTGAATGAGTTTGCATCTAACATTGTCAGATATCGTCGAATTACATTCATTGAAGCCCATTGAAGTCGATTCTCACTTTGTGTTGATTGAAAATTTTCAAAGTCTATCTTCCTCATTTGAAGTCGAATTTCAACATATCTCATATATTTGAATGAGTTCGCATCTAACTTTATCAGATATCGTCGATTTACATTCATTGAAGCCCATTGAAGTCGATTCTCACTTTGTGTTTATTGAAAATTTTCAAAGTCTATCTTCCTCATTTGAAGTCAAATTTCAACATTTCTCATATATTTGAATGAGTTTGCATCTAACTTTGTCAGATATCGTCGATTTACATTCATTGAAGCCCATTGAAGCCGATTCTCACTTTGTGTTGATTGAAAATTTTCAAAGTCTATCTTCCTCATTTGAAGTCGAATTTCAACATTTCTCATATATTTGAATGAGTTCGCATCTAACTTTGTCAGATATCGTCGATTTACATTCATTGAAGCCCATTGAAGTCGATTCTCACTTTGTGTTGATTGAAAATTTTCAAAGTCTATCTTCCTGATTTGAAGTCGAAATTCAACATATCTCATATATTTGAATGAGTTTGCCTCTAACTTTGTCAAATATCGTCGATTTACATTCATTGAAGCCCATTGAGGTCGATTGTCACTTTGTGTTTATTGAAAATTTTCAAAGTCTATCTTCCTCATTTGAAGTCGAATTTCAACATTTCTCATATATTTGAATGAGTTCGCATCTAACTTTATCAGATATCGTCGATTTACATTCATTGAAGCCCATTGAGGTCGATTGTCACTTTGTGTTTATTGAAAATTTTCAAAGTCTATCTTCCTCATTTGAAGTCGAATTTCAACATTTCTCATATATTTGAATGAGTTCGCATCTAACTTTGTCAGATATCGTCGATTTACATTCATTGAAGCCCATTGAAGTCGATTCTCACTTTGTGTTGATTGAAAATTTTCAAAGTCTATCATCCTCATTTGAAGTCGAATTTCAACATTTCTCATATATTTGAATGAGTTTGCATCTAACTTTGTCAGTTATCGTCGATTTACATTCATTGAAGCCCATTGAAGTCGATTCTCACTTTGTGTTGATTGAAAATTTTCAAAGTCTATCTTCCTCATTTGAAGTCGAATTTCAACATTTCTCATATATTTGAATGAGTTCGCATCTAACTTTGTCAGATATCGTCGATTTACATTCATTGAAGCCCATTGAAGTCGATTCTCACTTTGTGTTGATTGAAAATTTTCAAAGTCTATCTTCCTGATTTGAAGTCGAATTTCAACATATCTCATATATTTGAATGAGTTTGCATCTAACTTTGTCAAATATCGTCGATTTACATTCATTGAAGCCCATTGAAGTCGATTCTCACTTTGTGTTGATTGAAAATTTTCAAAGTCTATCTTCCTCATTTGAAGTCGAATTTCAACATATCTCATATATTTGAATGAGTTCGCATCTAACTTTATCAGATATCGTCGATTTACATTCATTGAAGCCCATTGAGGTCGATTGTCACTTTGTGTTTATTGAAAATTTTCAAAGTCTATCTTCCTCATTTGAAGTCGAATTTCAACATTTCTCATATATTTGAATGAGTTCGCATCTAACTTTGTCAGATATCGTCGATTTACATTCATTGAAGCCCATTGAAGTCGATTCTCACTTTGTGTTGATTGAAAATTTTCAAAGTCTATCATCCTCATTTGAAGTCGAATTTCAACATTTCTCATATATTTGAATGAGTTTGCATCTAACTTTGTCAGTTATCGTCGATTTACATTCATTGAAGCCCATTGAAGTCGATTCTCACTTTGTGTTGATTGAAAATTTTCAAAGTCTATCTTCCTCATTTGAAGTCGAATTTCAACATTTCTCATATATTTGAATGAGTTCGCATCTAACTTTGTCAAATATCGTCGATTTACATTCATTGAAGCCCATTGAAGTCGATTCTCACTTTGTGTTGATTGAAAATTTTCAAAGTCTATCTTCCTCATTTGAAGTCGAATTTCAACATTTCTCATATATTTGAATGAGTTTGCATCTAACTTTGTCAAATATCGTCGATTTACATTCATTGAAGCCCATTGAAGTCGATTCTCACTTTGTGTTGATTGAAAATTTTCAAAGTCTATCTTCCTCATTTGAAGTCGAATTTCAACATATCTCATATATTTGAATGAGTTCGCATCTAACTTTATCAGATATCGTCGATTTACATTCATTGAAGCCCATTGAAGTCGATTCTCACTTTGTGTTGATTGAAAATTTTCAAAGTCTATCTTCCTCATTTGAAGTCGAATTTCAACATTCCTCATATATTTGAATGAGTTCGCATCTAACTTTATCAGATATCGTCGATTTACATTCATTGAAGCCCATTGAGGTCGATTGTCACTTTGTGTTGATTGAAAATTTTCAAAGTCTATCTTCCTCATTTGAAGTCGAATTTCAACATATCTCATATATTTGAATGAGTTCGCATCTAACTTTATCAGATATCGTCGATTTACATTCATTGAAGCCCATTGAGGTCGATTGTCACTTTGTGTTTATTGAAAATTTTCAAAGTCTATCTTCCTCATTTGAAGTCGAATTTCAACATTTCTTATATATTTGAATGAGTTTGTATCTGACATTCATTGAAGCCCATTGAAGTCGATTCTCACTTTGTGTCTATTGAAAATTTCCAAAGTCTATCTTCCTCATTTGAAGTCGAATTTCAACATTTCTTATATATTTGAATGAGTTTGCATCTAACTTTGTCAGATATCGTCGATTTACATTCATTAAGCCCATTGGGGTCGATTGTCACTTTGTGTTGATTGAAAATTTTCAAAGTCTATCTTCCTCATTTGAAGTCGAATTTCAACATATCTCATATATTTGAATGAGTTCGCATCTAACTTTATCAGATATCGTCGATTTACATTCATTGAAGCCCATTGAAGTCGATTCTCACTTTGTGTTGATTGAAAATTTTCAAAGTCTATCTTCCTCATTTGAAGTCGAATTTCAACATTTCTCATATATTTGAATGAGTTCGCATCTAACTTTATCAGATATCGTCGATTTACATTCATTGAAGCCCATTGAGGTCGATTGTCACTTTGCGTTTATTGAAAATTTTCAAAGTCTATCTTCCTGATTTGAATTCGAATTTCAACATTTCTCATATATTTGAATGAGTTTGCATCTAACTTTGTCAGATATCGTCGATTTACATTCATTGAAGCCCATTGAAGTCGATTCTCACTTTGTGTTGATTGAAAATTTTCAAAGTCTATCTTCCTCATTTGAAGTCGAATTTCAACATTTCTCATATATTTGAATGAGTTTGCATCTACCTTTGTCAGATATCGTCGATTTACATTCATTGAAGCCCATTGAAGTCGATTCTCACTTTGTGTTGATTGAAAATTTTCAAAGTCCATCTTCCTCATTTGATGTCGAATTTCAACATTTCTCATATAATTGAATGAGTTTGCATATAACTTTGTCAGATATTGTCGATTTACATTCATTGAAGCCCATTGAAGTCGATTCTCACTTTGTGTTGAAAATTTTCAAAGTCTATCTTCCTCATTTGAAGTCGAATTTCAACATTTCTCATATATTTGAATGAGTTTGCATCTAACTTTGTCAAATATCGTCGATTTACATTCATTGAAGCCCATTGAAGTCGATTCTCACTTTGTGTTGATTGAAAATTTTCAAAGTCTATCTTCCTCATTTGAAGTCGAATTCCAACATATCTCATATATTTGAATGAGTTCGCATCTAACTTTATCAGATATCGTCGATTTACATTCATTGAAGCCCATTGAAGTCGATTCTCACTTTGTGTTGATTGAAAATTTTCAAAGTTTATCTTCCTCATTTGAAGTCGAATTTCAACATTTCTCATATATTTGAATGAGTTTGCATCTAACTTTGTCAAATATCGTCGATTTACATTCATTGAAGCCCATTGAAGTCGATTCTCACTTTGTGTTGATTGAAAATTTTCAAAGTCTATCTTCCTCATTTGAAGTCGAATTTCAACATTTCTCATATATTTGAATGAGTTCGCATCTAACTTTATCAGATATCGTCGATTTACATTCATTGAAGCCCATTGAAGTCGATTCTCACTTTGTGTTGATTGAAAATTTTCAAAGTCCATCTTCCTCATTTGATGTCGAATTTCAACATTTCTCATATAATTGAATGAGTTTGCATATAACTTTGTCAGATATTGTCGATTTACATTCATTGAAGCCCATTGAAGTCGATTCTCACTTTGTGTTGAAAATTTTCAAAGTCTATCTTCCTCATTTGAAGTCGAATTTCAACATTTCTCATATATTTGAATGAGTTTGCATCTAACTTTGTCAGATATCGTCGATTTACATTTATTGAAGCCCATTGAAGTCGATTCTCACTTTGTGTTGATTGAAAATTTTCAAAGTCTATCTTCCTCATTTGAAGTCGAATTTCAACATTTCTTATATATTTGAATGAGTTTGTATCTGACATTCATTGAAGCCCATTGAAGTCGATTCTCACTTTGTGTCTATTGAAAATTTCCAAAGTCTATCTTCCTCATTTGAAGTCGAATTTCAACATTTCTTATATATTTGAATGAGTTTGCATCTAACTTTGTCAGATATCGTCGATTTACATTCATTGAAGCCCATTGAAGTCGATTCTCACTTTGTGTTGATTGGAAATTTTCAAAGTCTATCTTCCTCATTTGAAGTCGAATTTCAACATTTCTTATATATTTGAATGAGTTTGTATCTGACATTCATTGAAGCCCATTGAAGTCGATTCTCACTTTGTGTCTATTGAAAATTTCCAAAGTCTATCTTCCTCATTTGAAGTCGAATTTCAACATTTCTCATATATTTGAATGAGTTCGCATCTAACTTTATCAGATATCGTCGATTTACATTCATTGAAGCCCATTGAAGTCGATTCTCACTTTGTGTTGAAAATTTTCAAAGTCTATCTTCCTCATTTGAAGTCGAATTCCAACATATCTCATATATTTGAATGAGTTCGCATCTAACTTTATCAGATATCGTCGATTTACATTCATTGAAGCCCATTGAAGTCGATTCTCACTTTGTGTTGATTGAAAATTTTCAAAGTCTATCTTCCTCATTTGAAGTCGAATTTCAACATTTCTCATATATTTGAATGAGTTTGCATCTACCTTTGTCAGATATCGTCGATTTACATTCATTGAAGCCCATTGAAGTCGATTCTCACTTTGTGTTGATTGAAAATTTTCAAAGTCCATCTTCCTCATTTGATGTCGAATTTCAACATTTCTCATATAATTGAATGAGTTTGCATATAACTTTGTCAGATATTGTCGATTTACATTCATTGAAGCCCATTGAAGTCGATTCTCACTTTGTGTTGAAAATTTTCAAAGTCTATCTTCCTCATTTGAAGTCGAATTTCAACATTTCTCATATATTTGAATGAGTTTGCATCTAACTTTGTCAGATATCGTCGATTTACATTTATTGAAGCCCATTGAAGTCGATTCTCACTTTGTGTTGATTGAAAATTTTCAAAGTCTATCTTCCTCATTTGAAGTCGAATTTCAACATTTCTTATATATTTGAATGAGTTTGTATCTGACATTCATTGAAGCCCATTGAAGTCGATTCTCACTTTGTGTCTATTGAAAATTTCCAAAGTCTATCTTCCTCATTTGAAGTCGAATTTCAACATTTCTTATATATTTGAATGAGTTTGCATCTAACTTTGTCAGATATCGTCGATTTACATTCATTGAAGCCCATTGAAGTCGATTCTCACTTTGTGTTGATTGGAAATTTTCAAAGTCTATCTTCCTCATTTGAAGTCGAATTTCAACATTTCTCATATATTTGAATGAGTTCGCATCTAACTTTATCAGATATCGTCGATTTACATTCATTGAAGCCCATTGAAGTCGATTCTCACTTTGTGTTGAAAATTTTCAAAGTCTATCTTCCTCATTTGAAGTCGAATTTCAACATTTCTCATATATTTGAATGAGTTTGCATCTAACTTTGTCAGATATCGTCGATTTACATTTATTGAAGCCCATTGAAGTCGATTCTCACTTTGTGTTGATTGAAAATTTTCAAAGTCTATCTTCCTCATTTGAAGTCGAATTTCAACATTTCTTATATATTTGAATGAGTTTGTATCTGACATTCATTGAAGCCCATTGAAGTCGATTCTCACTTTGTGTCTATTGAAAATTTCCAAAGTCTATCTTCCTCATTTGAAGTCGAATTTCAACATTTCTTATATATTTGAATGAGTTTGCATCTAACTTTGTCAGATATCGTCGATTTACATTCATTGAAGCCCATTGAAGTCGATTCTCACTTTGTGTTGATTGGAAATTTTCAAAGTCTATCTTCCTCATTTGAAGTCGAATTTCAACATTTCTCATATATTTGAATGAGTTTGCATCTACCTTTGTCAGATATCGTCGACTTACATTCATTGAAGCCCATTGAAGTCGATTCTCACTTTGTGTTGATTGAAAATTTTCAAAGTCCATCTTCCTCATTTGATGTCGAATTTCAACATTTCTCATATAATTGAATGAGTTTGCATATAACTTTGTCAGATATTGTCGATTTACATTCATTGAAGCCCATTGAAGTCGATTCTCACTTTGTGTTGAAAATTTTCAAAGTCTATCTTCCTCATTTGAAGTCGAATTTCAACATTTCTCATATATTTGAATGAGTTTGCATCTAACTTTGTCAGATATCGTCGATTTACATTTATTGAAGCCCATTGAAGTCGATTCTCACTTTGTGTTGATTGAAAATTTTCAAAGTCTATCTTCCTCATTTGAAGTCGAATTTCAACATTTCTTATATATTTGAATGAGTTTGTATCTGACATTCATTGAAGCCCATTGAAGTCGATTCTCACTTTGTGTCTATTGAAAATTTCCAAAGTCTATCTTCCTCATTTGAAGTCGAATTTCAACATTTCTTATATATTTGAATGAGTTTGCATCTAACTTTGTCAGATATCGTCGATTTACATTCATTGAAGCCCATTGAAGTCGATTCTCACTTTGTGTTGATTGGAAATTTTCAAAGTCTATCTTCCTCATTTGAAGTCGAATTTCAACATTTCTCATATATTTGAATGAGTTCGCATCTAACTTTATCAGATATCGTCGATTTACATTCATTGAAGCCCATTGAGGTCGATTGTCACTTTGTGTTGATTGAAAATTTTCAAAGTCTATCTTCCTCATTTGAAGTCGAATTTCAACATTTCTCATATATTTGAATGAGTTCGCATCTAACTTTATCAGATATCGTCGATTTACATTCATTGAAGCCCATTGAGGTCGATTGTCACTTTGTGTTGATTGAAAATTTTCAAAGTCTATCTTCCTCATTTGAAGTCGAATTTCAACATATCTCATATATTTGAATGAGTTCGCATCTAACTTTAGCAGATATCGTCGATTTACATTCATTGAAGCCCATTGAGGTCGATTGTCACTTTGTGTTTATTGAAAATTTTCAAAGTCTATCTTCCTCATTTGAAGTCGAATTTCAACATTTCTTATATATTTGAATGAGTTTGTATCTGACATTCATTGAAGCCCATTGAAGTCGATTCTCACTTTGTGTCTATTGAAAATTTCCAAAGTCTATCTTCCTCATTTGAAGTCGAATTTCAACATTTCTTATATATTTGAATGAGTTTGCATCTAACTTTGTCAGATATCGTCGATTTACATTCATTAAGCCCATTGGGGTCGATTGTCACTTTGTGTTGATTGAAAATTTTCAAAGTCTATCTTCCTCATTTGAAGTCGAATTTCAACATATCTCATATATTTGAATGAGTTTGCATCTACCTTTTTCAGATATCGTCGATTTACATTCATTGAAGCCCATTGAAGTCGATTCTCACTTTGTGTTGATTGAAAATTTTCAAAGTCCATCTTCCTCATTTGATGTCGAATTTCAACATTTCTCATATAATTGAATGAGTTTGCATATAACTTTGTCAGATATTGTCGATTTACATTCATTGAAGCCCATTGAAGTCGATTCTCACTTTGTGTTGAAAATTTTCAAAGTCTATCTTCCTCATTTGAAGTCGAATTTCAACATTTCTCATATATTTGAATGAGTTTGCATCTAACTTTGTCAGATATCGTCGATTTACATTTATTGAAGCCCATTGAAGTCGATTCTCACTTTGTGTTGATTGAAAATTTTCAAAGTCTATCTTCCTCATTTGAAGTCGAATTTCAACATTTCTAATATATTTGAATGAGTTTGTATCTGACATTCATTGAAGCCCATTGAAGTCGATTCTCACTTTGTGTCTATTGAAAATTTCCAAAGTCTATCTTCCTCATTTGAAGTCGAATTTCAACATTTCTTATATATTTGAATGAGTTTGCATCTAACTTTGTCAGATATCGTCGATTTACATTCATTGAAGCCCATTGAAGTCGATTCTCACTTTGTGTTGATTGGAAATTTTCAAAGTCTATCTTCCTCATTTGAAGTCGAATTTCAACATTTCTCATATATTTGAATGAGTTCGCATCTAACTTTATCAGATATCGTCGATTTACATTCATTGAAGCCCATTGAGGTCGATTGTCACTTTGTGTTGATTGAAAATTTTCAAAGTCTATCTTCCTCATTTGAAGTCGAATTTCAACATTTCTCATATATTTGAATGAGTTCGCATCTAACTTTATCAGATATCGTCGATTTACATTCATTGAAGCCCATTGAGGTCGATTGTCACTTTGTGTTGATTGAAAATTTTCAAAGTCTATCTTCCTCATTTGAAGTCGAATTTCAACATATCTCATATATTTGAATGAGTTCGCATCTAACTTTATCAGATATCGTCGATTTACATTCATTGAAGCCCATTGAGGTCGATTGTCACTTTGTGTTTATTGAAAATTTTCAAAGTCTATCTTCCTCATTTGAAGTCGAATTTCAACATTTCTTATATATTTGAATGAGTTTGTATCTGACATTCATTGAAGCCCATTGAAGTCGATTCTCACTTTGTGTCTATTGAAAATTTCCAAAGTCTATCTTCCTCATTTGAAGTCGAATTTCAACATTTCTTATATATTTGAATGAGTTTGCATCTAACTTTGTCAGATATCGTCGATTTACATTCATTAAGCCCATTGGGGTCGATTGTCACTTTGTGTTGATTGAAAATTTTCAAAGTCTATCTTCCTCATTTGAAGTCGAATTTCAACATATCTCATATATTTGAATGAGTTCGCATCTAACTTTATCAGATATCGTCGATTTACATTCATTGAAGCCCATTGAAGTCGATTCTCACTTTGTGTTGATTGAAAATTTTCAAAGTCTATCTTCCTCATTTGAAGTCGAATTTCAACATTTCTCATATATTTGAATGAGTTCGCATCTAACTTTATCAGATATCGTCGATTTACATTCATTGAAGCCCATTGAGGTCGATTGTCACTTTGCGTTTATTGAAAATTTTCAAAGTCTATCTTCCTGATTTGAATTCGAATTTCAACATTTCTCATATATTTGAATGAGTTTGCATCTAACTTTGTCAGATATCGTCGATTTACATTCATTGAAGCCCATTGAAGTCGATTCTCACTTTGTGTTGATTGAAAATTTTCAAAGTCTATCTTCCTCATTTGAAGTCGAATTTCAACATTTCTTATATATTTGAATGAGTTTGCATCTACCTTTGTCAGATATCGTCGATTTACATTCATTGAAGCCCATTGAAGTCGATTCTCACTTTGTGTTGATTGAAAATTTTCAAAGTCCATCTTCCTCATTTGATGTCGAATTTCAACATTTCTCATATAATTGAATGAGTTTGCATATAACTTTGTCAGATATCGTCGATTTACATTCATTGAAGCCCATTGAAGTCGATTCTCACTTTGTGTTGATTGAAAATTTTCAAAGTCTATCTTCCTCATTTGAAGTCGAATTTCAACATTTCTCATATAATTGAATGAGTTTGCATATAACTTTGTCAGATATCGTCGATTTACATTCATTGAAGCCCATTGAAGTCGATTCTCACTTTGTGTTGATTGAAAATTTTCAAAGTCTATCTTCCTCATTTGAAGTCGAATTTTAACATTTCTCATATATTTGAATGAGTTTGCATCTAACTTTGTCAGATATCGTCGATTTACATTCATTGAAGCCCATTGATGTCGATTCTCACTTTGTGTTGATTGAAAATTTTCAAAGTCTATCTTCCTCATTTGAAGTCGAATTTCAACATTTCTCATATATTTGAATGAGTTTGCATCTAACTTTGTCAGATATCGTCGATTTACATTCATTGAAGCTCATTGAAGTCGATTCTCACTTTGTGTTGATTGAAAATTTTCAAAGTCTATCTTCCTCATTTGAAGTCGAATTTTAACATTTCTCATATATTTGAATGAGTTTGCATCTAACTTTGTCAGATATCGTCGATTTACATTCATTGAAGCCCATTGAAGTCGATTCTCACTTTCTGTTGATTGAAAATTTTCAAAGTCTATCTTCCTCATTTGAAGTCGAATTTCAACATTTCTCATATATTTGAATGAGTTTGCATCTAACTTTGTCAGATATCGTCGATTTACATTCATTGAAGCCCATTGATGTCGATTCTCACTTTGTGTTGATTGAAAATTTTCAAAGTCTATCTTCCTCATTTGAAGTCGAATTTCAACATTTCTCATATATTTGAATGAGTTTGCATCTAACTTTGTCAGATATCGTCGATTTACATTCATTGAAGCTCATTGAAGTCGATTCTCACTTTGTGTTGATTGAAAATTTTCAAAGTCTATCTTCCTCATTTAAAGTCGAATTTCAACATTTCTCATATATTTGAATGAGTTTGCATCTAACTTTGTCAGATATCGTCGATTTACATTCATTGAAGCCCATTGAAGTCGATTCTCACTTTGTGTTGATTGAAAATTTTCAAAGTCTATCTTCCTCATTTGAAGTCGAATTTCAACATTTCTTATATATTTGAATGAGTTTGTATCTGACTTTGTCAGATATTGCCGATTTACATTCATTGAAGCCCATTGAAGTCGATTCTCACTTTGTGTTGAAAATTTTCAAAGTCTATCTTCCTCATTTGAAGTCGAATTTCAACATTTCTTATATATTTGAATGAGTTTGTATCTGACTTTGTCAGATATTGTCGATTTACATTCATTGAAGCCCATTGAAGTCGATTCTCACTTTGTGTTGAAAATTTTCAAAGTCTATCTTCCTCATTTGAAGTCTATCTTCCTCATTTGAAGTCGAATTTCAACATTTCTCATATATTTGAATGAGTTCGCATCTAACTTTGTCAGATATCGTCGATTTACATTCATTGAAGCCCATTGAAGTCGATTCTCACTTTGTGTTGATTGAAAATTTTCAAAGTCTATCTTCCTGATTTGAAGTCGAATTTCAACATATCTCATATATTTGAATGAGTTTGCCTCTAACTTTGTCAAATATCGTCGATTTACATTCATTGAAGCCCATTGAAGTCGATTCTCACTTTGTGTTTATTGAAAATTTTCAAAGTCTATCTTCCTCATTTGAAGTCGAATTTCAACATTTCTCATATATTTGAATGAGTTTGCATCTAACTTTGTCAAATATCGTCGATTTACATTCATTGAAGCCCATTGAAGTCGATTCTCACTTTGTGTTGATTGAAAATTTTCAAAGTCTATCTTCCTCATTTGAAGTCGAATTTCAACATTTCTTATATATTTGAATGAGTTTGTATCTGACTTTGTCAGATATTGTCGATTTACATTCATTGAAGCCCATTGAAGTCGATTCTCACTTTGTGTTGAAAATTTTCAAAGTCTATCTTCCTCATTTGAAGTCTATCTTCCTCATTTGAAGTCGAATTTCAACATTTCTCATATATTTGAATGAGTTCGCATCTAACTTTATCAGATATCGTCGATTTACATTCATTGAAGCCCATTGAGGTCGATTGTCACTTTGTGTTTATTGAAAATTTTCAAAGTCTATCTTCCTCATTTGAAGTCGAATTTCAACATTTCTCATATATTTGAATGAGTTTGCATCTAACTTTGTCAGATATCGTCGATTTACATTCATTGAAGCCCATTGAAGTCGATTCTCACTTTGTGTTGATTGAAAATTTTCAAAGTCTATCTTCCTCATTTGAAGTCGAATTTCAACATTTCTCATATATTTGAATGAGTTTGCATCTAACTTTGTCAGTTATCGTCGATTTACATTCATTGAAGCCCATTGAAGTCGATTCTCACTTTGTGTTGATTGAAAATTTTCAAAGTCTATCTTCCTCATTTGAAGTCGAATTTCAACATTTCTCATATATTTGAATGAGTTCGCATCTAACTTTGTCAAATATCGTCGATTTACATTCATTGAAGCCCATTGAAGTCGATTCTCACTTTGTGTTGATTGAAAATTTTCAAAGTCTATCTTCCTCATTTGAAGTCGAATTTCAACATTTCTCATATATTTGAATGAGTTTGCATCTAACTTTGTCAAATATCGTCGATTTACATTCATTGAAGCCCATTGAAGTCGATTCTCACTTTGTGTTGATTGAAAATTTTCAGTCTATCTTCCTCATTTGAAGTCGAATTTCAACATATCTCATATATTTGAATGAGTTCGCATCTAACTTTATCAGATATCGTCGATTTACATTCATTGAAGCCCATTGAAGTCGATTCTCACTTTGTGTTGATTGAAAATTTTCAAAGTCTATCTTCCTCATTTGAAGTCGAATTTCAACATTCCTCATATATTTGAATGAGTTCGCATCTAACTTTATCAGATATCGTCGATTTACATTCATTGAAGCCCATTGAGGTCGATTGTCACTTTGTGTTGATTGAAAATTTTCAAAGTCTATCTTCCTCATTTGAAGTCGAATTTCAACATATCTCATATATTTGAATGAGTTCGCATCTAACTTTATCAGATATCGTCGATTTACATTCATTGAAGCCCATTGAAGTCGATTCTCACTTTGTGTTGATTAAAAATTTTCAAAGTCTATCTTCCTCATTTGAAGTCGAATTTCAACATTTCTTATATATTTGACTGAGTTTGTATCTGACTTTGTCAGATATTGTCGATTTACATTCATTGAAGCCCATTGAAGTCGATTCTCACTTTGTGTTGATTGAAAATTTTCAAAGTCTATCTTCCTCATTTGAAGTCGAATTTCAACATTTCTCATATATTTGAATGAGTTTGCATCTAACATTGTCAGATATCGTCGATTTACATTCATTGAAGCCCATTGAAGTCGTTTGTCACTTTGTGTTGATTGAAAATTTTCAAAGTCTATCTTCCTCATTTGAAGTCGAATTTCAACATTTCTCATATATTTGAATGAGTTTGCATCTAACTTTGTCAGATATCGTCGATTTACATTCATTGAAGCTCATTGAAGTCGATTCTCACTTTGTGTTGATTGAAAATTTTCAAAGTCTATCTTCCTCATTTAAAGTCGAATTTCAACATTTCTCATATATTTGAATGAGTTCGCATCTAACTTTGTCAGATATCGTCGATTTACATTCATTGAAGCCCATTGAAGTCGATTCTCACTTTGTGTTGATTGAAAATTTTCAAAGTCTATCTTCCTCATTTGAAGTCGAATTTCAACATTTCTTATATATTTGAATGAGTTTGTATCTGACTTTGTCAGATATTGTCGATTTACATTCATTGAAGCCCATTGAAGTCGATTCTCACTTTGTGTTGAAAATTTTCAAAGTCTATCTTCCTCATTTGAAGTCGAATTCCAACATTTCTTATATATTTGAATGAGTTTGTATCTGACTTTGTCAGATATTGTCGATTTACATTCATTGAAGCCCATTGAAGTCGATTCTCACTTTGTGTTGAAAATTTTCAAAGTCTATCTTCCTCATTTGAAGTCTATCTTCCTCATTTGAAGTCGAATTTCAACATTTCTCATATATTTGAATGAGTTCGCATCTAACTTTGTCAGATATCGTCGATTTACATTCATTGAAGCCCATTGAAGTCGATTCTCACTTTGTGTTGATTGAAAATTTTCAAAGTCTATCTTCCTGATTTGAAGTCGAATTTCAACATATCTCATATATTTGAATGAGTTTGCCTCTAACTTTGTCAAATATCGTCGATTTACATTCATTGAAGCCCATTGAAGTCGATTCTCACTTTGTGTTTATTGAAAATTTTCAAAGTCTATCTTCCTCATTTGAAGTCGAATTTCAACATTTCTCATATATTTGAATGAGTTTGCATCTAACTTTGTCAAATATCGTCGATTTACATTCATTGAAGCCCATTGAAGTCGATTCTCACTTTGTGTTGATTGAAAATTTTCAAAGTCTATCTTCCTCATTTGAAGTCGAATTTCAACATATCTCATATATTTGAATGAGTTCGCATATAACTTTATCAGATATCGTCGATTTACATTCATTGAAGCCCATTGAGGTCGATTGTCACTTTGTGTTTATTGAAAATTTTCAAAGTCTATCTTCCTCATTTGAAGTCGAATTTCAACATTTCTCATATATTTGAATGAGTTTGCATCTAACTTTGTCAGATATCGTCGATTTACATTCATTGAAGCCCATTGAAGTCGATTCTCACTTTGTGTTGATTGAAAATTTTCAAAGTCTATCTTCCTCATTTGAAGTCGAATTTCAACATTTCTCATATATTTGAATGAGTTTGCATCTAACTTTGTCAGTTATCGTCGATTTACATTCATTGAAGCCCATTGAAGTCGATTCTCACTTTGTGTTGATTGAAAATTTTCAAAGTCTATCTTCCTCATTTGAAGTCGAATTTCAACATTTCTCATATATTTGAATGAGTTCGCATCTAACTTTGTCAAATATCGTCGATTTACATTCATTGAAGCCCATTGAAGTCGATTCTCACTTTGTGTTGATTGAAAATTTTCAAAGTCTATCTTCCTCATTTGAAGTCGAATTTCAACATTTCTCATATATTTGAATGAGTTTGCATCTAACTTTGTCAAATATCGTCGATTTACATTCATTGAAGCCCATTGAAGTCGATTCTCACTTTGTGTTGATTGAAAATTTTCAGTCTATCTTCCTCATTTGAAGTCGAATTTCAACATATCTCATATATTTGAATGAGTTCGCATCTAACTTCATCAGATATCGTCGATTTACATTCATTGAAGCCCATTGAAGTCGATTCTCACTTTGTGTTGATTGAAAATTTTCAAAGTCTATCTTCCTCATTTGAAGTCGAATTTCAACATTCCTCATATATTTGAATGAGTTCGCATCTAACTTTATCAGATATCGTCGATTTACATTCATTGAAGCCCATTGAGGTCGATTGTCACTTTGTGTTGATTGAAAATTTTCAAAGTCTATCTTCCTCATTTGAAGTCGAATTTCAACATATCTCATATATTTGAATGAGTTCGCATCTAACTTTATCAGATATCGTCGATTTACATTCATTGAAGCCCATTGAAGTCGATTCTCACTTTGTGTTGATTAAAAATTTTCAAAGTCTATCTTCCTCATTTGAAGTCGAATTTCAACATTTCTTATATATTTGACTGAGTTTGTATCTGACTTTGTCAGATATTGTCGATTTACATTCATTGAAGCCCATTGAAGTCGATTCTCACTTTGTGTTGATTGAAAATTTTCAAAGTCTATCTTCCTCATTTGAAGTCGAATTTCAACATTTCTCATATATTTGAATGAGTTTGCATCTAACATTGTCAGATATCGTCGATTTACATTCATTGAAGCCCATTGAAGTCGTTTGTCACTTTGTGTTGATTGAAAATTTTCAAAGTTTATCTTCCTCATTTGAAGTCGAATTTCAACATTTCTCATATATTTGAATGAGTTTGCATCTAACTTTGTCAGATATCGTCGAATTACATTCATTGAAGCCCATTGAAGTCGATTGTCACTTTGTGTTGATTGAAAATTTTCAAAGTCTAACTTCCTCATTTGAAGTCGAATTTCAACATATCTCATATATTTGAATGAGTTCGCATCTAATTTTATCAGATATCGTCGATTTACATTCATTGAAGCCCATTGAGGTCGATTGTCACTTTGTGTTTATTGAAAATTTTCAAAGTCTATCTTCCTCATTTGAAGTCGAATTTCAACATTTCTTATATATTTGAATGAGTTTGTATCTGACATTCATTGAAGCCCATTGAAGTCGATTCTCACTTTGTGTCTATTGAAAATTTCCAAAGTCTATCTTCCTCATTTGAAGTCGAATTTCAACATTTCTTATATATTTGAATGAGTTTGCATCTAACTTTGTCAGATATCGTCGATTTACATTCATTAAGCCCATTGGGGTCGATTGTCACTTTGTGTTGATTGAAAATTTTCAAAGTCTATCTTCCTCATTTGAAGTCGAATTTCAACATATCTCATATATTTGAATGAGTTCGCATCTAACTTTATCAGATATCGTCGATTTACATTCATTGAAGCCCATTGAAGTCGATTCTCACTTTGTGTTGATTAAAAATTTTCAAAGTCTATCTTCCTCATTTGAAGTCGAATTTCAACATTTCTTATATATTTGACTGAGTTTGCATCTAACTTTGTCAGATATCGTCGATTTACATTCATTGAAGTCGATTCTCACTTTATGTTGATTGAAAAATTTTCAAAGTCTATCTTCCTCATTTGAAGTCGAATTTCAACATTCCTCATATATTTGAATGAGTTCGCATCTAACTTTATCAGATATCGTCGATTTACATTCATTGAAGCCCATTGAGGTCGATTGTCACTTTGTGTTGATTGAAAATTTTCAAAGTCTATCTTCCTCATTTGAAGTCGAATTTCAACATATCTCATATATTTGAATGAGTTCGCATCTAACTTTATCAGATATCGTCGATTTACATTCATTGAAGCCCATTGAAGTCGATTCTCACTTTGTGTTGATTAAAAATTTTCAAAGTCTATCTTCCTCATTTGAAGTCGAATTTCAACATTTCTTATATATTTGACTGAGTTTGTATCTGACTTTGTCAGATATTGTCGATTTACATTCATTGAAGCCCATTGAAGTCGATTCTCACTTTGTGTTGATTGAAAATTTTCAAAGTCTATCTTCCTCATTTGAAGTCGAATTTCAACATTTCTCATATATTTGAATGAGTTTGCATCTAACATTGTCAGATATCGTCGATTTACATTCATTGAAGCCCATTGAAGTCGTTTGTCACTTTGTGTTGATTGAAAATTTTCAAAGTTTATCTTCCTCATTTGAAGTCGAATTTCAACATTTCTCATATATTTGAATGAGTTTGCATCTAACTTTGTCAGATATCGTCGAATTACATTCATTGAAGCCCATTGAAGTCGATTGTCACTTTGTGTTGATTGAAAATTTTCAAAGTCTAACTTCCTCATTTGAAGTCGAATTTCAACATATCTCATATATTAGAATGAGTTCGCATCTAACTTTATCAGATATCGTCGATTTACATTCATTGAAGCCCATTGAGGTCGATTGTCACTTTGTGTTTATTGAAAATTTTCAAAGTCTATCTTCCTCATTTGAAGTCGAATTTCAACATTTCTTATATATTTGAATGAGTTTGTATCTGACATTCATTGAAGCCCATTGAAGTCGATTCTCACTTTGTGTCTATTGAAAATTTCCAAAGTCTATCTTCCTCATTTGAAGTCGAATTTCAACATTTCTTATATATTTGAATGAGTTTGCATCTAACTTTGTCAGATATCGTCGATTTACATTCATTAAGCCCATTGGGGTCGATTGTCACTTTGTGTTGATTGAAAATTTTCAAAGTCTATCTTCCTCATTTGAAGTCGAATTTCAACATATCTCATATATTTGAATGAGTTCGCATCTAACTTTATCAGATATCGTCGATTTACATTCATTGAAGCCCATTGAAGTCGATTCTCACTTTGTGTTGATTGAAAATTTTCAAAGTCTATCTTCCTCATTTGAAGTCGAATTTCAACATTTCTCATATATTTGAATGAGTTCGCATCTAACTTTATCAGATATCGTCGATTTACATTCATTGAAGCCCATTGAGGTCGATTGTCACTTTGCGTTTATTGAAAATTTTCAAAGTCTATCTTCCTGATTTGAATTCGAATTTCAACATTTCTCATATATTTGAATGAGTTTGCATCTAACTTTGTCAGATATCGTCGATTTACATTCATTGAAGCCCATTGAAGTCGATTCTCACTTTGTGTTGATTGAAAATTTTCAAAGTCTATCTTCCTCATTTGAAGTCGAATTTCAACATTTCTCATATATTTGAATGAGTTCGCATCTAACTTTATCAGATATCGTCGATTTACATTCATTGAAGCCCATTGAGGTCGATTGTCACTTTGCGTTGATTGAAAATTTTCAAAGTCTATCTTCCTCATTTGAAGTCGAATTTCAACATTTCTCATATATTTGAATGAGTTTGCATCTAACTTTGTCAGATATCGTCGATTTACATTCATTGAAGCCCATTGATGTCGATTCTCACTTTGTGTTGATTGAAAATTTTCAAAGTCTATCTTCCTCATTTGAAGTCGAATTTTAACATTTCTCATATATTTGAATGAGTTTGCATCTAACTTTGTCAGATATCGTCGATTTACATTCATTGAAGCCCATTGAAGTCGATTCTCACTTTGTGTTGATTGAAAATTTTCAAAGTCTATCTTCCTCATTTGAAGTCGAATTTCAACATTTCTCATATATTTGAATGAGTTCGCATCTAACTTATCAGATATCGTCGATTTACATTCATTGAAGCTCATTGAAGTCTATTCTCACTTTGTGTTGATTGAAAATTTTCAAAGTCCATCTTCCTCATTTGAAGTCGAATTTCAACATTTCTCATATATTTGAATGAGTTCGCATCTAACTTATCAGATATCGTCGATTTACATTCATTGAAGCCCATTGAGGTCGATTGTCACTTTATGTTTATTGAAAATTTTCAAAGTCCCATCTTCCTCATGTGAAGTCGAATTTCAACATTTCTCATATATTTGAATGAGATTGCATCTAACTTTGTCAGATATCGTCGATTTACATTCATTGAAGCCCATTGAAGTCGATTCTCACTTTGTGTTGATTGAAAATTTTCAAAGTCTATCTTCCTCATTTGAAGTCGAATTCCAACATTTCTCATATATATTTGAATGAGTTTGCATCTAACTTTGTCAGATATCGTCGATTTACATTCATTGAAGCCCATTGAAGTCGATTCTCACTTTGTGTTGATTGAAAATTTTCAAAGTCTATCTTCCTCATTTGAAGTCGAATTTCAACATATCTCATATATTTGAATGAGTTCGCATCTATCTTTATCAGATATCGTCGATTTACATCCATTGAAGCCCATTGAAGTCGATTCTCACTTTGTGTTGATTGAAAATTTTCAAAGTCTATCTTCCTCATTTGAAGTCGAATTTCAACATATCTCATATATTTGAATGAGTTCGCATCTAACTTTATCAGATATCGTCGATTTACATCCATTGATGCCCATTGAGGTCGATTGTCACTTTGTGTTTATTGAAAATTTTCAAAGTCTATCTTCCTCATTTGAAGTCGAATTTCAACATTTCTCATATATTTGAATGAGTTTGCATCTAACTTTGTCAAATATCGTCGATTTACATTCATTGAAGCCCATTGAAGTCGATTCTCACTTTGTGTTGATTGAAAATTTTCAAAGTCTATCTTCCTCATTTGAAGTCGAATTTCAACATATCTCATATATTTGAATGAGTTCGCATCTAATTTTATCAGATATCGTCGATTTACATTCATTGAAGCCCATTGAAGACGATTCTCACTTTGTGTTGATTGAAAATTTTCAAAGTCTATCTTCCTCATTTGAAGTCGAATTTCAACATATCTCATATATTTGAATGAGTTCGCATCTAACTTTATCAGATATCGTCGATTTACATCCATTGAAGCCCATTGAGGTCGATTGTCACTTTGTGTTTATTGAAAATTTTCAAAGTCTATCTTCCTCATTTGAAGTCGAATTTCAACATTTCTCATATATTTGAATGAGTTTGCATCTAACTTTGTCAAATATCGTCGATTTACATTCATTGAAGCCCATTGAAGTCGATTCTCACTTTGTGTTGATTGAAAATTTTCAAAGTCTATCTTCCTCATTTGAAGTCGAATTTCAACATATCTCATATATTTGAATGAGTTCGCATCTAACTTTATCAGATATCGTCGATTTACATTCATTGAAGCCCATTGAAGTCGATTGTCACTTTGCGTTTATTGAAAATTTTCAAAGTCTATCTTCCTGATTTGAATTCGAATTTCAACATTTCTCATATATTTGAATGAGTTTGCATCTAACTTTGTCAGATATCGTCGATTTACATTCATTGAAGCCCATTGAAGTCGATTCTCACTTTGTGTTGATTGAAAATTTTCAAAGTCTATCTTCCTCATTTGAAGTCGAATTTCAACATTTCTCATATATTTGAATGAGTTCGCATCTAACTTATCAGATATCGTCGATTTACATTCATTGAAGCCCATTGAAGTCGATTCTCACTTTGTGTTGATTGAAAATTTTCAAAGTCCATCTTCCTCATTTGAAGTCGAATTTCAACATTTTTCATATATTTGAATGAGTTCGCATCTAACTTATCAGATATCGTCGATTTACATTCATTGAAGCCCATTGAGGTCGATTGTCACTTTATGTTTATTGAAAATTTTCAAAGTCTATCTTCCTCATTTGAAGTCGAATTTCAACATTTCTCATATATTTGAATGAGTTTGCATCTAACTTTGTCAGATATCGTCGATTTACATTCATTGAAGCCCATTGATGTCGATTCTCACTTTGTGTTGATTGAAAATTTTCAAAGTCTATCTTCCTCATTTGAAGTCGAATTTTAACATTTCTCATATATTTGAATGAGTTTGCATCTAACTTTGTCAGATATCGTCGATTTACATTCATTGAAGCCCATTGAAGTCGATTCTCACTTTGTGTTGATTGAAAATTTTCAAAGTCTATCTTCCTCATTTGAAGTCGAATTTCAACATTTCTCATATATTTGAATGAGTTCGCATCTAACTTATCAGATATCGTCGATTTACATTCATTGAAGCCCATTGAAGTCGATTCTCACTTTGTGTTGATTGAAAATTTTCAAAGTCCATCTTCCTCATTTGAAGTCGAATTTCAACATTTCTCATATATTTGAATGAGTTCGCATCTAACTTATCAGATATCGTCGATTTACATTCATTGAAGCCCATTGAGGTCGATTGTCACTTTATGTTTATTGAAAATTTTCAAAGTCCCATCTTCCTCATGTGAAGTCGAATTTCAACATTTCTCATATATTTGAATGAGATTGCATCTAACTTTGTCAGATATCGTCGATTTACATTCATTGAAGCCCATTGAAGTCGATTCTCACTTTGTGTTGATTGAAAATTTTCAAAGTCTATCTTCCTCATTTGAAGTCGAATTTCAACATTTCTCATATATTTGAATGAGTTTGCATCTAACTTTGTCAGATATCGTCGATTTACATTCATTGAAGCCCATTGAAGTCGATTCTCACTTTGTGTTGATTGAAAATTTTCAAAGTCTATCTTCCTCATTTGAAGTCGAATTCCAACATTTCTCATATATATTTGAATGAGTTTGCATCTAACTTTGTCAGATATCGTCGATTTACATTCATTGAAGCCCATTGAAGTCGATTCTCACTTTGTGTTGATTGAAAATTTTCAAAGTCTATCTTCCTCATTTGAAGTCGAATTTCAACATTTCTCATATATTTGAATGAGTTTGCATCTAACTTTGTCAGATATCGTCGATTTACATTCATTGAAGCCCATTGAAGTCGATTCTCACTTTGTGTTGATTGAAAATTTTCAAAGTCTATCTTCCTCATTTGAAGTCGAATTCCAACATTTCTCATATATATTTGAATGAGTTTGCATCTAACTTTGTCAGATATCGTCGATTTACATTCATTGAAGCCCATTGAAGTCGATTCTCACTTTGTGTTGATTGAAAATTTTCAAAGTCTATCTTCCTCATTTGAAGTCGAATTTCAACATATCTCATATATTTGAATGAGTTCGCATCTATCTTTATCAGATATCGTCGATTTACATCCATTGAAGCCCATTGAAGTCGATTCTCACTTTGTGTTGATTGAAAATTTTCAAAGTCTATCTTCCTCATTTAAAGTCGAATTTCAACATATCTCATATATTTGAATGAGTTCGCATCTAACTTTATCAGATATCGTCGATTTACATCCATTGAAGCCCATTGAGGTCGATTGTCACTTTGTGTTTATTGAAAATTTTCAAAGTCTATCTTCCTCATTTGAAGTCGAATTTCAACATTTCTAATATATTTGAATGAGTTTGCATCTAACTTTGTCAAATATCGTCGATTTACATTCATTGAAGCCCATTGAGGTCGATTGTCACTTTATGTTTATTGAAAATTTTCAAAGTCCCATCTTCCTCATGTGAAGTCGAATTTCAACATTTCTCATATATTTGAATGAGATTGCATCTAACTTTGTCAGATATCGTCGATTTTACATTCATTGAAGCCCATTGAAGTCGATTCTCACTTTGTGTTGATTGAAAATTTTCAAAGTCTATGTTCCTCATTTGAAGTCGAATTCCAACATTTCTCATATATATTTGAATGAGTTTGCATCTAACTTTGTCAGATATCGTCGATTTACATTCATTGAAGCCCATTGAAGTCGATTCTCACTTTGTGTTGATTGAAAATTTTCAAAGTCTATCTTCCTCATTTGAAGTCGAATTTCAACATATCTCATATATTTGAATGAGTTCGCATCTATCTTTATCAGATATCGTCGATTTACATCCATTGAAGCCCATTGAAGTCGATTCTCATTTTGTGTTGATTGAAAATTTTCAAAGTCTATCTTCCTCATTTGAAGTCGAATTTCAACATATCTCATATATTTGAATGAGTTTGCATCTAACTTTGTCAAATATCGTCGATTTACATTCATTGAAGCCCATTGAAGTCGATTCTCACTTTGTGTTGATTGAAAATTTTCAAAGTCTATCTTCCTCATTTGAAGTCGAATTTTAACATTTCTCATATATTTGAATGAGTTTGCATCTAACTTTGTCAGATATCGTCGATTTACATTCATTGAAGCCCATTGAAGTCGATTCTCACTTTGTGTTGATTGAAAATTTTCAAAGTCTATCTTCCTCATTTGAAGTCGAATTTCAACATTTCTCATATATTTGAATGAGTTCGCTTCTAACTTATCAGATATCGTCGATTTACATTCATTGAAGCCCATTGCAGTTGATTCTCACTTTGTGTTGATTGAAAATTTTCAAAGTCCATCTTCCTCATTTGAAGTCGAATTTCAACATTTCTCATATATTTGAATGAGTTCGCATCTAACTTATCAGATATCGTCGATTTACATTCATTGAAGCCCATTGAGGTCGATTGTCACTTTGTGTTGATTGAAAATTTTCAAAGTCTATCTTCCTCATTTGAAGTCGAATTTTAACATTTCTCATATATTTGAATGAGTTTGCATCTAACTTTGTCAGATATCGTCGATTTACATTCATTGAAGCCCATTGAAGTCGATTCTCACTTTGTGTTGATTGAAAATTTTCAAAGTCTATCTTCCTCATTTGAAGTCGAATTTCAACATTTCTCATATATTTGAATGAGTTCGCATCTAACTTATCAGATATCGTCGATTTACATTCATTGAAGCCCATTGAAGTCGATTCTCACTTTGTGTTGATTGAAAATTTTCAAAGTCCATCTTCCTCATTTGAAGTCGAATTTCAACATTTCTCATATATTTGAATGAGTTCGCATCTAACTTATCAGATATCGTCGATTTACATTCATTGAAGCCCATTGAGGTCGATTGTCACTTTATGTTTATTGAAAATTTTCAAAGTCCCATCTTCCTCATGTGAAGTCGAATTTCAACATTTCTCATATATTTGAATGAGTTTGCATCTAACTTTGTCTGATATCGTCGATTTACATTCATTGAAGCCCATTGAAGTCGATTCTCACTTTGTGTTGATTGAAAATTTTCAAAGTCTATCTTCCTCATTTGAAGTCGAATTCCAACATTTCTCATATATATTTGAATGAGTTTGCATCTAACTTTGTCAGATATCGTCAATTTACATTCATTGAAGCCCATTGAAGTCGATTCTCACTTTGTGTTGATTGAAAATTTTCAAAGTCTATCTTCCTCATTTGAAGTCGAATTCCAACATTTCTCATATATATTTGAATGAGTTTGCATCTAACTTTGTCAGATATCGTCGATTTACATCCATTGAAGCCCATTGAAGTCGATTCTCACTTTGTGTTGATTGAAAATTTTCAAAGTCTATCTTCCTCATTTGAAGTCGAATTTCAACATATCTCATATATTTGAATGAGTTCGCATCTAACTTTATCAGATATCGTCGATTTACATCCATTGAAGCCCATTGAGGTCGATTGTCACTTTGTGTTTATTGAAAATTTTCAAAGTCTATCTTCCTCATTGTCACTTTGTGTTTATTGAAAATTTTCAAAGTCTATCTTCCTCATTTGAAGTCGAATTTCAACATTTCTCATATATTTGAATGAGTTTGCATCTAACTTTATCAGATATCGTCGATTTACATTCATTGAAGCCCATTGAAGTCGATTCTCACTTTGTGTTGATTGAAAATTTTCAAAGTCTATCTTCCTCATTTGAAGTCGAATTTCAACATATCTCATATATTTGAATGAGTTCGCATCTAACTTTATCAGATATCGTCGATTTACATTCATTGAAGCCCATTGAAGTCGATTCTCACTTTGTGTTGATTGAAAATTTTCAAAGTCTATCTTCCTCATTTGAAGTCGAATTTCAACATTCCTCATATATTTGAATGAGTTCGCATCTAACTTTGTCTGATATCGTCGATTTACATCCATTGAAGCCCATTGAGGTCGATTGTCACTTTATGTTTATTGAAAATTTTCAAAGTCCCATCTTCCTCATGTGAAGTCGAATTTCAACATTTCTCATATATTTGAATGAGATTGCATCTAACTTTGTCAGATATCGTCGATTTTACATTCATTGAAGCCCATTGAAGTCGATTCTCACTTTGTGTTGATTGAAAATTTTCAAAGTCTATCTTCCTCATTTGAAGTCGAATTTCAACATTTCTCATATATTTGAATGAGTTTGCATCTAACTTTGTCAGATATCGTCGATTTACATTCATTGAAGCCCATTGAAGTCGATTCTCACTTTGTGTTGATTGAAAATTTTCAAAGTCTATCTTCCTCATTTGAAGTCGAATTTCAACATATCTCATATATTTGAATGAGTTCGCATCTATCTTTATCAGATATCGTCGATTTACATCCATTGAAGCCCATTGAAGTCGATTCTCATTTTGTGTTGATTGAAAATTTTCAAAGTCTATCTTCCTCATTTGAAGTCGAATTTCAACATATCTCATATATTTGAATGAGTTCGCATCTAACTTTATCAGATATCGTCGATTTACATCCATTGAAGCCCATTGAGGTCGATTGTCACTTTGTGTTTATTGAAAATTTTCAAAGTCTATCTTCCTCATTTGAAGTCGAATTTCAACATTTCTCATATATTTGAATGAGTTTGCATCTAACTTTGTCAAATATCGTCGATTTACATTCATTGAAGCCCATTGAAGTCGATTCTCACTTTGTGTTGATTGAAAATTTTCAAAGTCTATCTTCCTCATTTGAAGTCGAATTTCAACATATCTCATATATTTGAATGAGTTCGCATCTAACTTTATCAGATATCGTCGATTTACATTCATTGAAGCCCATTGAGGTCGATTGTCACTTTGCGTTTATTGAAAATTTTCAAAGTCTATCTTCCTGATTTGAATTCGAATTTCAACATTTCTCATATATTTGAATGAGTTTGCATCTAACTTTGTCAGATATCGTCGATTTACATTCATTGAAGCCCATTGATGTCGATTCTCACTTTGTGTTGATTGAAAATTTTCAAAGTCTATCTTCCTCATTTGAAGTCGAATTTTAACATTTCTCATATATTTGAATGAGTTTGCATCTAACTTTGTCAGATATCGTCGATTTACATTCATTGAAGCCCATTGAAGTCGATTCTCACTTTGTGTTGATTGAAAATTTTCAAAGTCTATCTTCCTCATTTGAAGTCGAATTTCAACATTTCTCATATATTTGAATGAGTTCGCTTCTAACTTATCAGATATCGTCGATTTACATTCATTGAAGCCCATTGAAGTCGATTCTCACTTTGTGTTGATTGAAAATTTTCAAAGTCCATCTTCCTCATTTGAAGTCGAATTTCAACATTTCTCATATATTTGAATGAGTTCGCATCTAACTTATCAGATATCGTCGATTTACATTCATTGAAGCCCATTGAAGTCGATTCTCACTTTGTGTTGATTGAAAATTTTCAAAGTCCATCTTCCTCATTTGAAGTCGAATTTCAACATTTCTCATATATTTGAATGAGTTCGCATCTAACTTATCAGATATCGTCGATTTACATTCATTGAAGCCCATTGAAGTCGATTCTCACTTTATGTTTATTGAAAATTTCCAAAGTCCCATCTTCCTCATGTGAAGTCGAATTTCAACATTTCTCATATATTTGAATGAGTTTGCATCTAACTTTGTCTGATATCGTCGATTTACATTCATTGAAGCCCATTGAAGTCGATTCTCACTTTGTGTTGATTGAAAATTTTCAAAGTCTATCTTCCTCATTTGAAGTCGAATTCCAACATTTCTCATATATATTTGAATGAGTTTGCATCTAACTTTGTCAGATATCGTCGATTTACATTCATTGAAGCCCATTGAAGTCGATTCTCACTTTGTGTTGATTGAAAATTTTCAAAGTCTATCTTCCTCATTTGAAGTCGAATTCCAACATTTCTCATATATATTTGAATGAGTTTGCATCTAACTTTGTCAGATATCGTCGATTTACATCCATTGAAGCCCATTGAAGTCGATTCTCACTTTGTGTTGATTGAAAATTTTCAAAGTCTATCTTCCTCATTTGAAGTCGAATTTCAACATATCTCATATATTTGAATGAGTTCGCATCTAACTTTATCAGATATCGTCGATTTACATCCATTGAAGCCCATTGAGGTCGATTGTCACTTTGTGTTTATTGAAAATTTTCAAAGTCTATCTTCCTCATTGTCACTTTGTGTTTATTGAAAATTTTCAAAGTCCATCTTCCTCATTTGAAGTCGAATTTCAACATTTCTCATATATTTGAATGAGTTCGCATCTAACTTATCAGATATCGTCGATTTACATTCATTGAAGCCCATTGAGGTCGATTGTCACTTTATGTTTATTGAAAATTTTCAAAGTCCCATCTTCCTCATGTGAAGTCGAATTTCAACATTTCTCATATATTTGAATGAGATTGCATCTAACTTTGTCAGATATCGTCGATTTACATTCATTGAAGCCCATTGAAGTCGATTCTCACTTTGTGTTGATTGAAAATTTTCAAAGTCTATCTTCCTCATTTGAAGTCGAATTTCAACATTTCTCATATATTTGAATGAGTTTGCATCTAACTTTGTCAGATATCGTCGATTTACATTCATTGAAGCCCATTGAAGTCGATTCTCACTTTGTGTTGATTGAAAATTTTCAAAGTCTATCTTCCTCATTTGAAGTCGAATTCCAACATTTCTCATATATATTTGAATGAGTTTGCATCTAACTTTGTCAGATATCGTCGATTTACATTCATTGAAGCCCATTGAAGTCGATTCTCACTTTGTGTTGATTGAAAATTTTCAAAGTCTATCTTCCTCATTTGAAGTCGAATTTCAACATTCCTCATATATTTGAATGAGTTCGCATCTAACTTTGTCTGATATCGTCGATTTACATTCATTGAAGCCCATTGAAGTCGATTCTCACTTTGTGTTGATTGAAAATTTTCAAAGTCTATCTTCCTCATTTGAAGTCGAATTCCAACATTTCTCATATATATTTGAATGAGTTTGCATCTAACTTTGTCAGATATCGTCGATTTACATTCATTGAAGCCCATTGAAGTCGATTCTCACTTTGTGTTGATTGAAAATTTTCAAAGTCTATCTTCCTCATTTGAAGTCGAATTTCAACATATCTCATATATTTGAATGAGTTCGCATCTAACTTTATCAGATATCGTCGATTTACATCCATTGAGGTCGATTCTCACTTTGTGTTGATTGAAAATTTTCAAAGTCTATCTTCCTCATTTGAAGTCGAATTTCAACATATCTCATATATTTGAATGAGTTCGCATCTAACTTTATCAGATATCGTCGATTTACATCCATTGAGGTCGATTGTCACTTTGTGTTTATTGAAAATTTTCAAAGTCTATCTTCCTCATTGTCACTTTGTGTTTATTGAAAATTTTCAAAGTCTATCTTCCTCATTTGAAGTCGAATTTCAACATTTCTCATATATTTGAATGAGTTTGCATCTAACTTTATCAGATATCGTCGATTTACATTCATTGAAGCCCATTGAAGTCGATTCTCACTTTGTGTTGATTGAAAATTTTCAAAGTCTATCTTCCTCATTTGAAGTCGAATTTCAACATATCTCATATATTTGAATGAGTTCGCATCTAACTTTATCAGATATCGTCGATTTACATTCATTGAAGCCCATTGAAGTCGATTCTCACTTTGTGTTGATTGAAAATTTTCAAAGTCTATCTTCCTCATTTGAAGTCGAATTTCAACATTCCTCATATATTTGAATGAGTTCGCATCTAACTTTATCAGATATCGTCGATTTACATTCATTGAAGCCCATTGAGGTCGATTGTCACTTTGTGTTGATTGAAAATTTTCAAAGTCTATCGTCCTCATTTGAAGTCGAATTTCAACATATCTCATATATTTGAATGAGTTCGCATCTAACTTTATCAGATATCGTCGATTTACATTCATTGAAGCCCATTGAAGTCGATTCTCACTTTGTGTTGATTAAAAATTTTCAAAGTCTATCTTCCTCATTTGAAGTCGAATTTCAACATTTCTTATATATTTGAATGAGTTTGTATCTGACTTTGTCAGATATTGTCGATTTACATTCATTGAAGCCCATTGAAGTCGATTCTCACTTTGTGTTGATTGAAAATTTTCAAAGTCTATCTTCCTCATTTGAAGTCGAATTTCAACATTTCTTATATATTTGAATGAGTTTGTATCTGACTTTGTCAGATATTGTCGATTTACATTCATTGAAGCCCATTGAAGTCGATTCTCACTTTGTGTTGATTGAAAATTTTCAAAGTCTATCTTCCTCATTTGAAGTCGAATTTCAACATTTCTCATATATTTGAATGAGTTCGCATCTAACTTATCAGATATCGTCGATTTACATTCATTGAAGCCCATTGAGGTCGATTGTCACTTTATGTTTATTAAAAATTTTCAAAGTCCCATCTTCCTCATGTGAAGTCGAATTTCAACATTTCTCATATATTTGAATGAGATTGCATCTAACTTTGTCAGATATCGTCGATTTACATTCATTGAAGCCCATTGAAGTCGATTCTCACTTTGTGTTGATTGAAAATTTTCAAAGTCCATCTTCCTCATTTGAAGTCGAATTTCAACATTTCTCATATATTTGAATGAGTTTGCATCTAACTTTGTCAGATATCGTCGATTTACATTCATTGAAGCCCATTGAAGTCGTTCTCACTTTGTGTTGATTGAAAATTTTCAAAGTCTATCTTCCTCATTTGAAGTCGAATTCCAACATTTCTCATATATATTTGAATGAGTTTGCATCTAACTTTGTCAGATATCGTCGATTTACATTCATTGAAGCCCATTGAAGTCGATTCTCACTTTGTGTTGATTGAAAATTTTCAAAGTCTATCTTCCTCATTTGAAGTCGAATTTCAACATTTCTCATATATTTGAATGAGTTTGCATCTAACTTTGTCAGATATCGTCGATTACATTCATTGAAGCCCATTGATGTCGATTCTCACTTTGTGTTGATTGAAAATTTTCAAAGTCTATCTTCCTCATTTGAAGTCGAATTTTAACATTTCTCATATATTTGAATGAGTTTGCATCTAACTTTGTTAGATATCGTCGATTTACATTCATTGAAGTCGATTCTCACTTTATGTTGATTGAAAATTTTCAAAGTCTATCTTCCTCATTTGAAGTCGAATTTCAACATTTCTCATATATTTGAATGAGTTCGCATCTAACTTATCAGATATCGTCGATTTACATTCATTGAAGCCCATTGAGGTCGATTGTCACTTTATGTTTATTGAAAATTTTCAAAGTCCCATCTTCCTCATGTGAAGTCGGATTTCAACATTTCTCATATATTTGAATGAGATTGCATCTAACTTTGTCAGATATCGTCGATTACATTCATTGAAGCCCATTGAAGTCGATTGTCACTTTATGTTTATTGAAAATTTTCAAAGTCTATCTTCCTCATTTGAAGTCGAATTTTAACATTTCTCATATATTTGAATGAGTTTGCATCTAACTTTGTCAGATATCGTCGATTTACATTCATTGAAGCCCATTGATATCGATTCTCACTTTGTGTTGATTGAAAATTTTCAAAGTCTATCTTCCTCATTTGAAGTCGAATTTCAACATTTCTCATATATTTGAATGAGTTCGCATCTAACTTATCAGATATCGTCGATTTACATTCATTGAAGCCCATTGAGGTCGATTGTCACTTTATGTTTATTGAAAATTTTCAAAGTCCCATCTTCCTCATGTGAAGTCGAATTTCAACATTTCTCATATATTTGAATGAGATTGCATCTAACTTTGTCAGATATCGTCGATTTACATTCATTGAAGCCCATTGAAGTCGATTCTCACTTTGTGTTGATTGAAAATTTTCAAAGTCTATCTTCCTCATTTGAAGTCGAATTTCAACATTTCTCATATATTTGAATGAGTTCGCATCTAACTTATCAGATATCGTCGATTTACATTCATTGAAGCCCATTGAGGTCGATTGTCACTTTATGTTTATTGAAAATTTTCAAAGTCCCATCTTCCTCATGTGAAGTCGAATTTCAACATTTCTCATATATTTGAATGAGATTGCATCTAACTTTGTCAGATATCGTCGATTTACATTCATTGAAGCCCATTGAAGTCGATTCTCACTTTGTGTTGATTGAAAATTTTCAAAGTCTATCTTCCTCATTTGAAGTCGAATTTCAACATTTCTCATATATTTGAATGAGATTGCATCTAACTTTGTCAGATATCGTCGATTTACATTCATTGAAGCCCATTGAAGTCGATTCTCACTTTGTGTTGATTGAAAATTTTCAAAGTCTATCTTCCTCATTTGAAGTCGAATTTCAACATTTCTCATATATTTGAATGAGATTGCATCTAACTTTGTCAGATATCGTCGATTTACATTCATTGAAGCCCATTGAAGTCGATTCTCACTTTGTGTTGATTGAAAATTTTCAAAGTCCATCTTCCTCATTTGATGTCGAATTTCAACATTTCTCATATAATTGAATGAGTTTGCATATAACTTTGTCAGATATCGTCGATTTACATTCATTGAAGCCCATTGAAGTCGATTCTCACTTTGTGTTGATTGAAAATTTTCAAAGTCTATCTTCCTCATTGAAGTCGAATTTCAACATTTCTCATATATTTGAATGAGTTTGCATATAACTTTGTCAGATATCGTCGATTTACATTCATTGAAGCCCATTGAAGTCGATTCTCACTTTGTGTTGATTGAAAATTTTCAAAGTCTATCTTCCTCATTTGAAGTCGAATTTTAACATTTCTCATATATTTGAATGAGTTTGCATCTAACTTTGTCAGATATCGTCGATTTCCATTCATTGAAGCCCATTGATGTCGATTCTCACTTTGTGTTGATTGAAAATTTTCAAAGTCTATCTTCCTCATTTGAAGTCGAATTTCAACATTTCTCATATATTTGAATGAGTTTGCATCTAACTTTGTCAGATATCGTCGATTTACATTCATTGAAGCCCATTGAAGTCGATTCTCACTTTGTGTTGATTGAAAATTTTCAAAGTCTATCTTCCTCATTTGAAGTCGAATTTCAACATTTTTCATATATTTGAATGAGTTTGCATCTAACTTTGGCAGATATCGTCGATTTACATTCATTGAAGCCCATTGAAGTCGATTCTCACTTTGTGTTGATTGAAAATTTTCAAAGCCTATCTTCCTCATTTGAAGTCGAATTTTAACATTTCTCATATATTTGAATGAGTTTGCATCTAACGTTGTCAGATATCGTCGATTTACATTCATTGAAGCCCATTGAAATCGATTCTCACTTTGTGTTGATTGAAAATTTTCAAAGTCTATCTTCCTCATTTGAAGTCGAATTTCAACATTTCTCATATATTTGAATGAGTTTGCATATAACTTTGTCAGATATCGTCGATTTACATTCATTGAAGCCCATTGAAGTCGATTCTCACTTTGTGTTGATTGAAAATTTTCAAAGTCTATCTTCCTCATTTGAAGTCGAATTTTAACATTTCTCATATATTTGAATGAGTTTGCATCTAACTTTGTCAGATATCGTCGATTTCCATTCATTGAAGCCCATTGATGTCGATTCTCACTTTGTGTTGATTGAAAATTTTCAAAGTCTATCTTCCTCATTTGAAGTCGAATTTCAACATTTCTCATATATTTGAATGAGTTTGCATCTAACTTTGTCAGATATCGTCGATTTACATTCATTGAAGCCCATTGAAGTCGATTCTCACTTTGTGTTGATTGAAAATTTTCAAAGTCTATCTTCCTCATTTGAAGTCGAATTTCAACATTTCTCATATATTTGAATGAGATTGCATCTAACTTTGTCAGATATCGTCGATTTACATTCATTGAAGCCCATTGAAGTCGATTCTCACTTTGTGTTGATTGAAAATTTTCAAAGTCTATCTTCCTCATTTGAAGTCGAATTTCAACATTTCTCATATATTTGAATGAGATTGCATCTAACTTTGTCAGATATCGTCGATTTACATTCATTGAAGCCCATTGAAGTCGATTCTCACTTTGTGTTGATTGAAAATTTTCAAAGTCCATCTTCCTCATTTGATGTCGAATTTCAACATTTCTCATATAATTGAATGAGTTTGCATATAACTTTGTCAGATATCGTCGATTTACATTCATTGAAGCCCATTGAAGTCGATTCTCACTTTGTGTTGATTGAAAATTTTCAAAGTCTATCTTCCTCATTGAAGTCGAATTTCAACATTTCTCATATATTTGAATGAGTTTGCATATAACTTTGTCAGATATCGTCGATTTACATTCATTGAAGCCCATTGAAGTCGATTCTCACTTTGTGTTGATTGAAAATTTTCAAAGTCTATCTTCCTCATTTGAAGTCGAATTTTAACATTTCTCATATATTTGAATGAGTTTGCATCTAACTTTGTCAGATATCGTCGATTTCCATTCATTGAAGCCCATTGATGTCGATTCTCACTTTGTGTTGATTGAAAATTTTCAAAGTCTATCTTCCTCATTTGAAGTCGAATTTCAACATTTCTCATATATTTGAATGAGTTTGCATCTAACTTTGTCAGATATCGTCGATTTACATTCATTGAAGCCCATTGAAGTCGATTCTCACTTTGTGTTGATTGAAAATTTTCAAAGTCTATCTTCCTCATTTGAAGTCGAATTTCAACATTTTTCATATATTTGAATGAGTTTGCATCTAACTTTGGCAGATATCGTCGATTTACATTCATTGAAGCCCATTGAAGTCGATTCTCACTTTGTGTTGATTGAAAATTTTCAAAGCCTATCTTCCTCATTTGAAGTCGAATTTTAACATTTCTCATATATTTGAATGAGTTTGCATCTAACGTTGTCAGATATCGTCGATTTACATTCATTGAAGCCCATTGAAGTCGATTCTCACTTTGTGTTGATTGAAAATTTTCAAAGTCTATCTTCCTCATTTGAAGTTGAATTTCAACATTTCTCATATATTTGAATGAGTTTGCATATAACTTTGTCAGATATCGTCGATTTACATTCATTGAAGCCCATTGAAGTCGATTCTCACTTTGTGTTGATTGAAAATTTTCAAAGTCTATCTTCCTCATTTGAAGTCGAATTTTAACATTTCTCATATATTTGAATGAGTTTGCATCTAACTTTGTCAGATATCGTCGATTTACATTCATTGAAGCCCATTGATGTCGATTCTCACTTTGTGTTGATTGAAAATTTTCAAAGTCTATCTTCCTCATTTGAAGTCGAATTCCAACATTTCTCATATATATTTGAATGAGTTTGCATCTAACTTTGTCAGATATCGTCGATTTACATTCATTGAAGCCCATTGAAGTCGATTCTCACTTTGTGTTGATTGAAAATTTTCAAAGTCTATCTTCCTCATTTGAAGTCGAATTTCAACATTTCTCATATATTTGAATGAGTTTGCATCTAACTTTGTCAGATATCGTCGATTTACATTCATTGAAGCCCATTGATGTCGATTCTCACTTTGTGTTGATTGAAAATTTTCAAAGTCTATCTTCCTCATTTGAAGTCGAATTTTAACATTTCTCATATATTTGAATGAGTTTGCATCTAACTTTGTCAGATATCGTACGATTTACATTCATTGAAGTCGATTCTCACTTTATGTTGATTGAAAATTTTCAAAGTCTATCTTCCTCATTTGAAGTCGAATTTCAACATTTCTCATATATTTGAATGAGTTCGCATCTAACTTATCAGATATCGTCGATTTACATTCATTGAAGCCCATTGAGGTCGATTGTCACTTTATGTTTATTGATAATTTTCAAAGTCTATCTTCCTCATTTGAAGTCGAATTTCAACATTTCTCATATAATTGAATGAGTTTGCATATAACTTTGTCAGATATCGTCGATTTACATTCATTGAAGGCCCATTGAAGTCGATTCTCTACTTTGTGTTGATTGAAAATTTTCAAAGTCTATCTTCCTCATTTGAAGTCGAATTCCAACATTTCTCATATATTTGAATGAGTTTGCATCTAACTTTGTCAGATATCGTCGATTTTCATTCATTGAAGCCCATTGATGTCGATTCTCACTTTGTGTTGATTGAAAATTTTCAAAGTCTATCTTCCTCATTTGAAGTCGAATTTTAACATTTCTCATATATTTGAATGAGTTTGCATCTAACTTTGTCAGATATCGTCGATTTACATTCATTGAAGCCCATTGAAGTCGATTCTCACTTTGTGTTGATTGAAAATTTCAAAGTCTATCTTCCTCATTTGAAGTCGAATTTCAACATTTCTCATATATTTGAATGAGTTCGCATCTAACTTATCAGATATCGTCGATTTACATTCATTGAAGCCCATTGAGGTCGATTGTCACTTTATGTTTATTGAAAATTTTCAAAGTCCCATCTTCCTCATGTGAAGTCGAATTTCAACATTTCTCATATATTTGAATGAGATTGCATCTAACTTGTCAGATATCGTCGATTTACATTCATTGAAGCCCATTGAAGTCGATTCTCACTTTGTGTTGATTGAAAATTTTCAAAGTCCATCTTCCTCATTTGAAGTCGAATTTCAACATTTCTCATATATTTGAATGGAGTTTGCATCTAACTTTGTCAGATATCGTCGATTTCCATTCATTGAAGCCCATTGATGTCGATTCTCACTTTGTGTTGATTGAAATTTTCAAAGTCTATCTTCCTCATTTGAAGTCGAATTTCAACATTTCTCATATATTTGAATGAGTTTGCATCTAACTTTTGTCAGATATCGTCGATTTACATTCATTGAAGCCCATTGAAGTCGATTCTCACTTTGTGTTGATTGAAAATTTTCAAAGTCTATCTTCCTCATTTGAAGTCGAATTTCAACATTTTTCATATATTTGAATGAGTTTGCATCTAACTTTGGCAGATATCGTCGATTTACATTCATTGAGCCCATTGAAGTCGATTCTCACTTTGTGTGTGATTGAAAATTTTCAAAGCCTATCTTCCTCATTTGAAGTCGAATTTAACATTTCTCATATATTTGATGAGTTTGCATCTAACGTTGTCAGATATCGTCGATTTACATTCATTGAAGCCCATTGAAGTCGATTCTCACTTTGTTGTTGATTGAAAATTTTCAAAGTCTATCTTCCTCATTTGAAGTCGAATTTCAACATTTCTCATATATTTGAATGAGTTTGCATATAACTTTGTCAGATATCGTCGATTTACATTCATTGAAGCCCATTGAAGTCGATTCTCACTTTGTGTTGATTGAAAATTTTCAAAGTCTATCTTCCTCATTTGAAGTCGAATTTTAACATTTCTCATATATTTGAATGAGTTTGCATCTAACTTTGTCAGATATCGTCGATTTACAATTCATTGAAGCCCATTGAAGTCGATTCTCACTTTGTGTTGATTGAAAATTTTCAAAGTCTATCTTCCTCATTTGAAGTCGAATTTCAACATTTCTCATATATTTGAATGAGTTTGCATCTAACTTTGTCAGATATCGTCGATTTACATTCATTGAAGCCCATTGATGTCGATTCTCACTTTGTGTTGATTGAAAATTTTCAAAGTCTATCTTCCTCATTTGAAGTCGAATTTTAACATTTCTCATATATTTGAATGAGTTTGCATCTAACTTTGTCAGATATCGTCGATTTACATTCATTGAAGTCGATTCTCACTTTATGTTGATTGAAAATTTTCAAAGTCTATCTTCCTCATTTGAAGTCGAATTTCAACATTTCTCATATATTTGAATGAGTTCGCATCTAACTTATCAGATATCGTCGATTTACATTCATTGAAGCCCATTGAGGTCGATTGTCACTTTATGTTTATTGAAAATTTTCAAAGTCTATCTTCCTCATTTGAAGTCGAATTTCAACATTTCTCATATAATTGAATGAGTTTGCATATAACTTTGTCAGATATCGTCGATTTACATTCATTGAAGCCCATTGAAGTCGATTCTCACTTTGTGTTGATTGAAAATTTTCAAAGTCTATCTTCCTCATTTGAAGTCGAATTTCAACATTTCTCATATATTTGAATGAGTTTGCATCTAACTTTGTCAGATATCGTCGATTTACATTCATTGAAGCCCATTGATGTCGATTCTCACTTTGTGTTGATTGAAAATTTTCAAAGTCTATCTTCCTCATTTGAAGTCGAATTTTAACATTTCTCATATATTTG